>NW_016215413.1:0-1692 GCF_001687245.7 Rhagoletis zephyria | reverse complement strand
AAAGAGAGCTAGGGAAAAGTTTGCCATTTCTGCTGCTGCTGCTGCTGCTAAAGTGGGAATGTTATCTTTTCGATTTGCTGTTGCCCGTTGTGGTGGTGGTGGTGGTCTGTTTTCTGCTACCACCACCACTTTGACTGCCTTTGCTCTTTGCCTGTGGTGGTGGTAATTAGCCTATGAAAAAATGATGATGATGATGAAAAGTAGTTGGGTCTGTCTGGTGTGCTGTGTGTCCTCTTTTGGAGACAACTTTTTCCTCTCCTCTCCTCATTTTTTCTTGTTTGGTTGTCTCATTTTTGCGCCTGCTTCAGTGCAAACTTTTACCCCTCTCTCAAAACCTACTCAAAACTTTTCAATTTGGCAACTGCAGCAGTGATGGCAATTATAAAACTTCATTTGCTCTCCTGTACAGTTGTGCTGTACGGCAGCCAACGGAAGCGGCTGACTGTTCGTTTGGAACTGCGCGTACTTTTGCTGCTGTCTTTTTTTGCTAGAATTTTCCCATTTTGGGTGGGGACTGTTGTTTGAATTTATTTTGCCTGTTTTTAGTTTTAAAGTTTTTGAGTATTGTTTTCTTCTTTTTCTTCTTGTTGTAGTTCTTGTTGTGGTTTCCCCCTATCTTGCCTTTCAAAGTTGTCAGTAAGAGCAGTAATGCTCAGGTAGGAAGGAAAGGGAAAGGGAAAAGGAAAGAAGATAAAACTTTTACCTACCTTTTAGTGTTATTTGAGTGTTTGAAAAACAAAAAATTAGAGGAGGCATTGCTGGCAAAAAAGGCACTCAAAGTTTGCTGCCTGGAAGGGAGAACACTGTTCACTTTTTCCCTCTTATCAGCTTCTCTTTCCTACTTTTCTACTTTTCTACTTTCACTTTTTTGGCTTTTTTCTCTGGGCATCGATTTCAGGATGAGGGAAATGTGATGGAGAGAGAGAGAGAGAGAGAGAGAGANGAGAGAGAGAGAGAGAGAGAGAGAGAGAGAGAGAGAGAGAGAAAATGAGAGAGAGAAAATGCTAACAATAATAAATTGCTGGCCAGACTTTCAAAGAGAGAAGAAAAGCGGCTTTTAGTAAATAAAAAAGTAGTAGCAGTAGTCTACTACAGAAGAGAAAGTGGCAGCTTTTATTATTTTTGATGGAACTTTTTTCCTCTTCTTTCTTCCTTTCTCTTTCTAGCCATCATAATCATCATCATCGCCGTCGCCGTTTTTCCCGGTCAGCCCTACACCCGATCCACCAAAGTTCTTGGAACTCTCTTTCTCTATTTTGGCTGACTTTTTCTTTTCTTTAGCTTTTCCTTTCACTTTCACCCTCTTTCTTTGTCTGCTCGGAGAATATTGAACAGTAGCAGCATCGGCAGGCAACGAATATCACCTCAGGTCAGAAAGAGAAAGATGTTTTTCTTTTTTTGTGGAAAACGTGGTTTTGCTGATGCTGCTGAGGCCCCAACTCGACTCGTTTTGATGGCTGCAAAAAGTTTTCCCTCATCTCTCTCTCCTTTTCCTCGTTACACTTAATTGCCTTGTTTTTAGGTTTCTGGTTGGTGTGGTAAGACTGCCAGCTTCAGTGCCATTGTTTTCTTTTCCCAGTCCATTTCAAGACAGACAGTCTCCTTCTTCTGTCTTCTGTCGTTAATTTTGTTGTGCCAGCCACCTTACTGGAGTACTGGAGTACTCCCAAAAAGAGCTGCCATTTCCTGTGT
>NW_016215412.1:0-1692 GCF_001687245.7 Rhagoletis zephyria | reverse complement strand
TCTAGATAAATATTACAAATACAGATTGGTTCATCAATTTGAAGAGAAGCGGGTATACAGAATAGCTTTAAAGTTGCTTTTGCNACAAATACAGATTGGTTCATCAATTTGAAGAGAAGCGGGTATACAGAATAGCTTTAAAGTTGCTTTTGCTAAGTTTGCTTCTAACATTAATTGGAATGGAGTTCCAGATTCGTATAGCGTTAATGAAAAACAGTCTTGTGGAATTGTTAAATTTGTATAGAGGTAAGATTAAGTCGTATGATCGCTCCGACTTAGGAAAGATAAGTTTTTCATATAAGTAATAAGGTATCTTCGTATTCATAAGTCGGAAAAGGAAAATGCAGTTTCTGGCCTTTATGTATGTAGTCGGAGATTTCACACCCCAGCAAAAAGACCTCCAGGCAGATATATGGTCAAATTTACGAATACCAAATACGTACCGAGTAACATGATTAAATAAAATGTCAATTTTATGGGCAGAGGCGGAATCAAGTTTGCTGATCAAGGCATATTCAACAAGGTAGAAGTGACAGTTCAGTCGAGCTCTCTCATACCTGACTAATGTCAAAAAATGTAAACAAAGAAATTAACCCTTTGTTATGCATTTACCATATTTGATAGAACCCAACATCTTTGAAATTAAAGTTTTTGTAAATATGAAATTATTTAAAATCTCATTACAATCAGCTTCATTTTATTTATTCACTGAGGGAAAAAATTTTAGAATTAAAAAAAGACGTGCTAAATTTAAAATAATACGCATATGAAAAAGCACCAACCCAACTCGTTTTAAATTTGAGTCTGTACGTTATAAAATGTGTCGTTGCGAAGTGCACAGATGCTTTTTCATTATAAGAAATTAAAATTAAGAAGAAAAAAATTTAATTTTGTGTTCCGTCTGATGGTAATTGAACCCGGACGCTCTTGGTACCAATTGTATCAAGCGTCTTTGCACACTCAGCCATACATGTAAATGTGTTTTCGAATGTTGAGTTTGAATCAACATCCCAGCGCGCGATTAGTGCATGATGTCGTACCATGTATGTACATAAGTATGTATGTATGTGTTGTCAGCGCTTTGCATGCTTTGTATACATATGCTTTCTTATGCCCTGTATGCAGCTCTCAAGAAAACGGTCAAGAAAAAATTGCCAATATTTCGNTCACAGCCTGTTGCCTCACTCTTTCCTCAAGAAATAATGGAACGGGCATATATTTCTGTTGCAAACCTGGGTTGCCTTGTGATCTTTTTTCACAAAAAACTTTAGAAATCCGTAGTAGAAAGCGTAGCAAATTCCTTAAGAACTGCGTACTGCCTTAAGGAAATTTGACTCAAGAAAATTTCTTAGGCATTTCTTGAACTTCATTTTATATGGAGTTTTTGTGTTTCTTGAGAGCCGCATACAGGCCTTTTATTACATATGAAAAAGCATCCGAGACGCGCAAAACGCCATCTGTGCAGTGAAAATGCTTCATTTTAATACGGGCGTATTTGATTTGAATATTTCCATTATACGTAGTGTATGTATAATGAAAAAATCCATTTTGTTAAGACTTTTCACTTGATTTAAAAACGAACATTTTTAAACCGTAGTCAAATAAAATTTTTTTATTATTTTTTATTGAGCTTTGTACCACGATTGTTTATTAGGAAAAATTGAAAAAGCAACAAAGTCTAAGCGGTAGAAG
>NW_016215411.1:0-1692 GCF_001687245.7 Rhagoletis zephyria | reverse complement strand
AAATATTTACTCCAAAATTATATTTTCAATGGAACCTAAGCGAAAATTAGTTTTCCGTAAGATTTTTTGAAAACTGGGAATGGGACGCCCACTTATGTCAAATATTTGTACCTCGAAAACCACTTCACCAATCTTTACCAAATTACATACATATATACACATTGCACCTGAAATTCTTAAATACTGTCTTAAAAATTTTTGAAATCGGACAAAAACTACGCCTTCTAGAAGTATCCATAACTTTGAGTTTTGAAAAATCATTGTTTTTTTCTTATAACTCTTTAAGCATATTAGAAAAATAAATTACACAAGAATTTAATGCTTTCTGGATAGATTTCAAACAATTTGATGTATAATTTGTTTTTGTGCGTTAAATATAAAAATTTTTATAGTGGAATCGCATGGTTCCGGAGATTTGCCATATAACTCAAAAACATGAAATTTTGCGTTGTACCGTTATTACACAGGACTATCGAAATGTTAAACTATTTTTTACAAAAATAAAGTGCATTTTGATAGAAGAAACTTTTTGCAACACATACAAGACTGTGCACATGCGATACTGTACTCGAGCTAGAAATTCGGCTGCGCTAATGACCCGTCAAATCACCCGGGCCCTCAGATTTATAGGTAGAAACGTACGGCTTACATCCAAACTAAATGTATGCACTGGATTTTAATTGATTTACATAGTGATGGTTTACGAAGGTGCTTCAAGCCGGATATAATACTAATATTCTATACAAAAACCTTTGGAGGCCTACGTATTCGTATTGTGAAGGTCCGGAGCGTTGGACTGACGAAGCCCGCGTAGGTAAAGTCTTTTGAGGAGATCCAGATGCTGGTAAATTATTTGTTATAACTTATTTATCAAAGGCTATATACTCCTTTTATTTCATTTTATTTACTTTTTGTTAAATAATATATTTCTAGACAAAATACACTCGTCCCACACTTTGTTATATGAACGTACCCCGATAGCTGATTGGTCTATACGTGGCCTTTTTGTTAGTAAAAAATTTTATTAGTTTATTAAATTGGACAAAATTTGTTAATGCATTATATGAACGGACATCGGTCATTTCTTGGTGATCCGGGAGGTATCAAAACAACTTTTATAAAAAAAAGTTATTTTAAAAATAAGTGTCAAAAGTTACCCGAGTACCTGGATGGTAAAGCTAGGGTTACAAAAGTAAACTGAACTAAATACATATATGAATTCGCAAAATCAAACGACAAACATTTGAGAATAGCCTAGCCTAGAAGAGTTTGGCTAAAAAATAAATAAAATTGAATTGAAAATTCATCAGTCACTACTCGTAATATGTTAAAGGGGAGCATGCACACTATTCTTTACTCGTAAATTTTGAAAGCTATATACACATTTGTAGGGTTTTGAAATATTAATAATATATCGAGGCCTAACCGCCAAAATAACGTAAGCGACATTTTTTTCAAAATTTTTTTTTGATGCAGAAATCTAGTTGGCTTTAGTAATATTTCTGCATCAAAATGATAATTTTGAAACCAATTTCGCTTATGTTATTTTGGGGGTTTGGGCGCTCAATATACATGCATACATACATAGTATGTGCCAGGATATTGGCGAGTTTGTGACGCATCATAAAAGGATATCTCGAAGCACGTGTTTATTAGAGCATAAAGTGCGCTCGCTCATTCATTGTGTAGTGC
>NW_016215410.1:0-1692 GCF_001687245.7 Rhagoletis zephyria | reverse complement strand
CATTACTTATTGGAAATGTTTGCGTTTATCCTTATATATGTATATGTAAGTAAAAAAATTTAGCTACCATTTTTAGCTACAACGACTTTTCTTAGCTCTTTTTTAGCCCTTTTTTTAAAGGAATTAGGCTACCACTGAAAATGATTCGCGGCAACACTGGTCCGGAGGATGCATCAGACTAGGCCAAGCATCCTTTGAAGTGCCATCTAATCAAAACTTAAGAAAGTTCAATTAGATGGCAGTTGAGAAGTGCATGTGCAAAATTTTCATAAATTGCATAAAGGAAATTTTTGCACATGCAGTACTTAGCATGTATTTAGGCGCCTGGTGTTAGCAGACGCGCCTAAACAACCAACGTAATACTTTTCAGCTTTTAATCGGTCTGGCTCTTGCTTTAGCAACCGAATTAATGTCTGGAAAATTAATTTTAGATTCATTAGTACTTAAACAATATCATATTAAATTTTGTGCTTTACTAAACTGATTCGAAAAATAAAATTTTGTTCAATAAAAAATTACGTCTGGCACAGTGTTAGCAACAACGGACATATCTGGCAATAATAAATCTATTTTTCTAAAAGCTGGTTAAAGCCAATGAAAAGAAAATTACCCTTTCTAAAATGATTTAAAAGATTAGCATTTTTAACTGTAAAGATACGATGCGTACTAGTCAACGTAACCTCTACGATCTGCCAGATGGCCCCCACGCTAACCGAGGTAGTGAGAGAAATCTCATATCAAAAAACCAGCTGACCCAAAATTCCTGTTTTCTCGACGGTGATAGCTCCCGTACTATGAAGGTCATTTTCAATACCTGTTCGTCCTTGTGAACCCAAAAAATTTAAAGTTTTTTAAATCTTACAGAATTTTTTCTTTTATTTGATACCCATTTTTATTCTACATTGCACTGAATTTTTTGAATCATTTTTAGAATTGATCATATCTTTGAAAGTATAAAGTATTAACCAAAACAATTTTGATAAAAAAAAATCTTCTGGATAAAAAGTTTGCAATTTTGATACATTTTTTTAAGTGTTCTACAAAATATTAAGCTTAGGTTTATATGGTATATTTATACTATAAATATGTATAATCAATGACTTTTTCAAGAATCTAATTCTTGTAAAAATTACATACCGTTGCTTTATCTATTTTTTTTTTACAATTTTCTTTATTTGTTTATCTGTTTAGATAATGCTACTATTTTGGTTTTAAACTACGTATACATCATTAAATGTTCATGTTTTAATCAAGGATTTACATATTTATGCAAGTTAACAAGAAGATGTATCTACATCAATAATTATGTTCGCTTAAGTACCCGCATTGAGGTACTTAAGCGGGTTCTTTTAAGTACCCAACCCGCCTAAGTACCTCAAAAAGCTGACATTTTTCGTGAGGTACTTAAGCGGGTTTTACTGTATTTGGCCTATAGTGTCGTGAGTATATTCATTGATTGCTGTGTTTTGAAATGTTTTTGTTTCAACCTGTTGCAATCTTTTTACTCAGAGGAGGGTTGCGTGCAAGTTTCAAGTGTCTAAAAGTAACGTTGATTTTTTTATAATTCTCTTGCTGGCGGTGTCACGCATTTTCTTCCATACAAAGTATATTCGACAAATTTTTTATTTGGAAAAAAGTGCCAGGCATCGTTTAAAAAATTCCTAAAAATCAACGGTATTTTGTAGCTGCATG
>NW_016215409.1:0-1692 GCF_001687245.7 Rhagoletis zephyria | reverse complement strand
TTCGTCTGTAACTACTAAACTATTTACTGTAGTGTACTATCGCCAAAATGAACTCATCCGTTTTGTTTTCGTATTGTACCGAACTATTGAAGTAATAAACGAAACGAAATAGTAACGTACAATATAGTTTATTTTCGTACACTACTTTAAAGCGCAAACAGTCAACGACGTAACGTAGACGTAGGTTGACGCAGACACGATCTACCTTATGGGATTCGCGTGTTAACGAAAACTCACCACCGCATGGCGGTGACGTTGCTATTGTTTCTCTCTCTCTCTATCAACAGTAAATTGTATATGCTGCTACGTACGTCAACCTACGTTTACGCTACGTCGTTGGCTAACTGCGCCTTTAGAATAATAATTTTTGAAAAAACTCAAAAGCAATACCACTGTTTTTCTGACGCATCTTTTTCATAGGTATCGGCGTCCTAATAAAAGGAATAAGTCTGAAAATTGTCGGGTCAAAAATTCAGTTTATAGATAATCTTTATTTGTTTTTGTTATTTATAGCTTTATAACAATTATATTCATCAATTTTATTGAGCTTAGGGTCGTTTTCAATGAAAAACTATTGTGGAAAAGCAATAGTATCTATAAATGATATTTATAGTTTTTTAAAACGACATACGACGCATTATTTTTGTGTGACAACGCTGCAGAGAAATTTTTACATCTTTTCGTGCATAGGTTATAGGGGCTATCCAATCCTTTTTGCATTCGCAAACATTACCTTTCCCATTGGCATGATCCGTTCTAGAGTGACGCTTGGTCTAACGTAAGGAACATTGGTTTATACTATATAGAGATTTCAGTTTTTAGATAGTTGGCAACCCTCTTTAAAATCATTACCTGTGAATGAGAGAGTTTGAATTCCTTTCATTTTTTTTAAGATATGTTTACTTTACTAAAATTTTAGCCATGTTTCAACCCTATTCAAAGTTCATATATTCATATAATCATATGTTCATATATTTCATAGAGCGGTGAAGCTGGCCTTCAGAATGATTTTTCTCTCATTAAATTTGATGAAGTATTATGGGAGATATGGATTGCCCGGATATAGGGATTTTAGCTTTTTAAACCCCTTCTTTCAGAAATAACTAAATTTGAAAAAAAAACGTGACTCGTTTTCATATGTGTGAAGGCTTTCCTCTTCAAGATTAGGTCTCAATCATTTATGTAATGCGATAAAATATTAAAGGATATATCCTTCGGCATACCAAAAGTACCTTTGATAAATAAGTAAGCTTACAGATTATTCCAATAATTATTATGTGAAGTGTCTATTAATGATGGAGAACTATCGATGGGGATATCGATAGTATCGATTACTTCATTTTTTCGAGACTATCGAAGTTTTCTAAACACTATCGATAGTTGTATGTTGTTCACATTGTTAGAACTAGACCATAAAAGATGTTCTTCATGGTTATTGTTATGAAATGTGTTACTGAAGTACACGATCTAATTTTTTTTACACAAGATATTTTTATGGTTTTTGCAGTTACGAAGTGGGTTATTTAAGAATAAGATTTTTTCNCAAAATTTTATACATAGTTTCACCAATGCATTTTAAATTTGCAAGGCTGCTATAATTTAAAATGACGACATTTTTTAGGAGATCGTGCTATTTTAAGTTTTAAGTTTGATACATTTTAAAATTTATTGGTAAAACCGGGCTTTAGATTT
>NW_016215408.1:0-1692 GCF_001687245.7 Rhagoletis zephyria | reverse complement strand
CGATTGTGCGATTGGTATTTACGCGGCAAGACTAGGAAACTCAAGTGATACTTTTTGTTTCAGCTGTCAGGAGGAAGATGAGGTGGTACCCTCTCAACTGTTTCCATTGAACTGTGTAGCTTTCGCGAAACACAGTGATATTTGGTGCCCAATTCTTGCCCATAAATGCAAAAATAATGTATAGATTTTTAGGTTTATTTTCTTGGGTTGGCTAAAATGATATTTCTGTCGAAATACATATGTCCAAGACAGGTCTCGACCTCTCCAGCTGTTTGTATGACNGCGATCGATTTAAGTTTTGTAAAATGGGTGATTCTTCTACAGATGAGTTTTATGTATGTATATAAAGTGTAAGTTTGAATTTTTTAATATGTTCAACTGATTAGCATTTAATGAAATATTCAAGCAAGTTTTTTAATATAAACAGTGGAAAGTTTTTCTGAAGATGATTTTTTAAAATAAATTTTAATTTCAGATTCGAGTTTACCGATCCCAAAGTCTCTTAAATAATATAATTGTGTTATTAGTTGCGTTTCCCAACTTTTCTGGGTTAAAACCTGTAAAACTGTCAGAAAGCGATAGAAGCCAGAGAACCGAGTACTGGAACGCTTTCTGGTAAATTCCTGTAAATTCTTGCAACTTCTTGCGAGTTAGGGAACGCAACTATTGTTTTTTTTTTTAACAAAAGTATTGTGTTAATATTTTAGGTGCCATATTGGATCGGCCATTTTAGTTTTTGAAACTTTAACTTCAGATTCGATTTCAGCGACCTGAAGAATCCCATCGAAATCCGAATTCATGTCAATATAAATTTTTTTTTATTTATGGGCACGAAATGGGTATCAGATATCACTGTACGAGACTAAGATGGAAACATTTTCGCCCGCGCTTCTTAACTAAGCCTAAGACCTCAGGCATCAAAATAAGCCGCATAATCATCACAAAGGAAAGTCTCTTAGGTGTCCAAGTGTGCCTGGGGAAACTACTTTAACCTAAGCTGGTGTAATTACGTTGCCTTGCTGGGGTTTTCAAATCCCAAATTTACACGACAATGGGCTTTGGGCTTCAATACTGGAACATAATTAAAATGGCGAAATTTTCGTAAAATTGTTGGGCCATCCACCTCCAGAGACCCTCGATGGGACTAACATCACGTGAGCAAGCAAACCAGTCAGTGAAAGTAATGTTCTTTCAATGTAACTACTAGAGTTATGAAGCTTTGTTGCAGATAGTTACCGATGTAAGATAGCAGATGATTTTCTCAACGCTTGCTGATACTCACACAAAGCTGCTAGACTACAATTCTTTCGTAACAATTTGAAAACGAACTGGAATCCGGTGGACAACAGCACAGTTTACTCTGTGAATCATATTCTTGTAAGCGTGATTAATTTTAAGTCAGATCCGTATTAGTGGAAAGTTTTAAATTTAACAATGCCTTTAAGTAATAATAGAATAGAATAGAATAAGAATAGAATAGAATAATAATGTGATAGACTACTCTGGTTCTCATGGAATCATATATGTATATGTACATATTCAGGTATGCGCTTGCATTAACCAAAGTATGACTTCTTTAGAATAAGTAGCTTCCATAGGTATCAGGCATAACAGTACACCGTTGCTACGTACATACTTACATATAAATACCATAAACATTTTCTTAACTTCTAATTTAAATAAAAAAGTCGG
>NW_016215406.1:0-1692 GCF_001687245.7 Rhagoletis zephyria | reverse complement strand
ACTCCACTCTACGAGGTAGAGTGCTCCGTGACCTTTTCCTTCATCAGATATGCTACTAACACATTTTTACCTGTAACTAAAAAGATTCTGGACCAACTGTGAATCGCCCAATAATAAACTGTGTAAGATCAGCTGCTTGTGTTTGCCTGACTTTGGGCAAAATGCCTCCAGTCACCGATTTGTTCAGACACGTTATCAGCACGACTGCTCTTATGTAACTGGAAGTTTTGTGACTGTCTGAGAAGACGACCAACGAGTGACGAGCAAAGCTGATCACCGACCGAGTGAACGACAACTGAAAGATTGCGACTACGCCGACAACAAAGAAAGGCTACTAATGCCTAACTGTGAATAAATTATGCTTGTCATTGAAATCGACACAAGTTTCAGAAGTGGCGAGGAAGATACCGGCATAGTGCCAAGGAATGACCGACTGAGCTGCTGTGTTGTGCTGAGAGGATGGCCCGACTAACACTGAGAGATGCCCGCTACGCCAAGGAGGTGCCGATTTGACTGGCAAGGAGTGCTGTCACTGCCGAGATCGACCTGAGGAGCTTCGGTGCAGTTTTTGGACTACCGCCTGATGACGAGCGGAGGATGCAACGGCCAAGAACGGCAGACTGAGAAGATCGACCGCTGTAACCGCGCAGAGAGTGTCTAAGAGCTCCTATCCGACGCATGAGTCAGAAGTGGCCAGAAATGGGACGCCTTTTGGAGCTGGTCAAGGAGAGTGGCTGCCGAACAGAAAGCGCCTTAGCTGTTGGTGGTCCTGGAGGTGACTGGTCAAGAGAGGAGGGACTGCAGATGACCTTGCAACAATAGTCTCAACGATAAACCACCATCAAGAGATAATGCACCGGAGAAGCTGATTCCCGAGTGCCCAACGACCTAGAGACGCCAAAGGAGAACAACTGGAGAAGTCCACCAGGAGGACTGTGGTGGTAGGCTGGCGCCGAAACGACAACAACGAGGACCTAAGAGGCTCAAAGAAGCGCGCCGAGGAGTGCCCGACTAACGGAAGTGGTGAGTCTTGGTTTAGGAATCGGGGGAAATGATGGAGATTTCTTAACCAAAAGTCAGCCAGCAGAAGAATGGCGCGCTGGACCTTGAGCGGACATTGCTGACATGCCGAAAAGTACTAAAGAACTGAAGTGATGAGCATATCAGTAAGTGAACAGTATAAAGGGAGCCGCCACCGCAAGTGGCTGGTTAGTTGGAGATGAACTATCGAGAGTGACACCGAGAGATGATGAAGATGCCTCCAACTCCACTCTACGAGGTAGAGTGCTCCGTGACCTTTTCCTTCATCAGACTGCGACCAACACCTTTCTACCTGTATTAACGAGATTCTGTACCAACTGTGAATTGCCCAATAATAAAGTGCGTAAAATTAGCTAAAATTGTGTTTTGCCTGACTTTGGCAAAGTGCTTTCAGTCACCGATTTGTTCAGACAATGGTCAAGTCACATCAAACCTTGCGAATTTGGGCCGTGTACCACTAAAAACATTACATCACTTTTTTGCAGATCTCTAATGTGATTTGACCACTGTTAACTTCCGTCGACGAGGGTCCTGCGAGAGAAGCGAGCAGAGCTCGAGGCAGCGGAAGTTTAATGTGTATAAGTAGTGCCAGATCTCGCCGTCTTGTGCTGTGCACTGCTAGGTTTTCGCGATTACTCTACTGTCGATGGA
>NW_016215405.1:0-1692 GCF_001687245.7 Rhagoletis zephyria | reverse complement strand
AGCAAAATAAATAATAGCTTGTAAAATTAGGGTAAGTGTAGAGCCAGTAAAGGTAAACGTAATACTTTCTTTGATAATTGAAAATAGTTGCAAATTTTTAATGCAGGTATCGCCAATGTGCAGGTATGTTGAATGCATCTATCGGAGCAGTTCCCTTATAAATGTAAAAATTAATGCCGCTGATGCACATTTTGGGGTAGGTATCTTAAATGTGCACTTAAGCACAAAGGCAGCAAGGCAAAATATACTGTAATCCATTTTCGCAATTCGGCAAACTCCAAATTGATTTTAGACCTGCCCTAACCTACGTATGTACACACATTTGTGTGTATTGCGACTCGACAGAATACAGGCGAATGTAAAATGATTTGTTTGCTTAGCAGCAGCAAGTCGAGTAAGCGAGCAGAGCGTACGGTTGCCACCTACGGACGGCAGCAGCCAGCATCATTCATTTCATCGCACAGGAGCAGAGCAGCAGCAGTAGCAGCAGTGCGATAATTTTGTCGCAAGCACCCATTCATAC
This sequence comes from Rhagoletis zephyria, assembly GCF_001687245.7. Taxonomy (NCBI): domain Eukaryota; kingdom Metazoa; phylum Arthropoda; class Insecta; order Diptera; family Tephritidae; genus Rhagoletis; species Rhagoletis zephyria. The sequence continues at coordinate 1,169 of NW_016215405.1, read as the reverse complement.
GTAGCATCTGCAGTTGTGCAATACACAGTCCACGTAACTACATATACATACATACATATATGTTTGTATACCCACGTGCGTTTATTGCTTCATACAAATATTTTATAAAAAATCCTTTTTAATATCTGGTTATAAATTCATTCTCTTATACATATGTGTGAATGAAAATTTGTATATAATTTTAGATACATATGTACCTATAAAATGGCTCCAGAAACAATTCTTGTCTTCCGAGACCTATAACTCAAATACAAATGGTAGTTTGCGGGTAAAAATATTCTAGTGAATTGTTAGGCCCTGAATTATGCCGCCACAGGCAAGGAACCAATCAATAAGTAGTAGTTTCTGTGTCAAATTAAAAATACCTCACCAAAGATTAGATGAATGACAAAGAACTATTTTTGATACGAATGCACTTAGACTTACGTAGTAGCTCAGGAATTCCTCGAAAATTTTCGGGATTGTTATGGAAAATTTCTTATTCTATATTTGGAATCTTAAGAAAAATATATTCTTTACTTTTCCAAAGTTTTTTCTGAGTACCAAATGTTTTATTCTTCTGAATCTTTAAAAAAAAATTCTGGATTTTTTGGATTTTTTTCGGGAAGGTTCCGGAACTTTCGGTATTTTTCGCGTTTTACTCTTCTAGATCTTTCGATATATTTTGGAATTTTTTCGGGACTTTTCCGCAGCTTTAAGAATTTCTTGGAATTCTTAAGAATACTTCCTATTTAATTTATCGGGATCTTCGAAAATTTACTACGGGATTCTTAGGAGCTTTTCAGAATTTTTTCGTGTTTGTTTTCTAAAGTTTTCGGAATTGTTCGCGTTTTACCTTTCGAAATTTTTACATTACCTTTTCCATTCCTTTAAGGATTTTTCCGCAAATTTTATCTACAAAAGTAGATTTAAACTTGAGCTTTGCTTTTTTTGTTACAAAGCTAGAAACTTTGAGTTTTGTGGATCTCGTTGAAGGGTGACCTATCTTTTTGCTCAAAATTAATTAATTTTATATAAAACCAAATGGAAAAAATAGTTAATTCACGATTTTAACTGACACTTCCTGTATGTATGTATGTAAAGCTTTCTGACTACTCAGAATTTTTATAAGAGTTGTATCAAGTTTTCAAAAAATTACGTTATTGTTTTTAATATGACATAACTGCATT
>NW_016215404.1:0-1693 GCF_001687245.7 Rhagoletis zephyria | reverse complement strand
TATATTTGTGGAAGTATGTATGTATGTATGTATGTACCAGGTTGCAGCCATACGGACGGAAAGAATCGAACAAAATTTTGACAGTATTGCCATGACACCTGGGCCTATAATAGGGTAAAAAATTGGGATTCGACAACGGGGCGTAGCACCTCACATAGGCGTGAAATTTTTAATCAGCCATAACTTCGAATGAACTTGAAATTTGGTATGCAGTCATATATATGGTAGGTGCTTNATATTCATAAAAATTGCATTTACTTGCTGATTTGGCTCATATTTAGAAAACAATTTAGCCAATTTAAAAGAAATATTTGGACTTGAAACTTACACGATAGGTGGCCCTGTGGCCGGGACATCCCCAAAAATTATTTTACGCTAAAGAACGATATATCTACTATATATTTGTGGAAGTATGTATGTGCCAGGTTGCAGCCTAAACGGACGGACAGAATCGAACAAAATTTTGACAGTATTGCCATGACACCTGGGCCTATAATAGGGTAAAAAATTGGGATTCGACAACGGGGCATAGCACCTCACATAGGCGTGAAATTTTTAATCAGCCATAACTTCGAAACTATAAGTCACATGAACTTGAAATTTGGTATGCAGTCATATATATGGTAGGTGCTTACAGTAGAGTATATATAAATGAGTTTGTAAAAGTGGGCGTGGCACATCCCATAGGCGTGAAAATTGTTATCAATCATAACTTCAGAACCATAAGTCACATGAACTTTAAATTTGGTATACAGTCATATATATGGTAGGTGCTTATAGTATGGTATAAATAAATGAGTTTGTAGAAGTGGGCGTGGCACATCCAATAGGCGTGGAATATTTTATCAGCTATAAATCCGAAACTATAAGTCATATGAACTTGAAATTTGTTATTCAGTCATACATATGGTAGGTGCTTATAGTAGGGTATATATGAATGAGGTTGTAAAAGTGGGCGTGGCACATCCCATAGGAATATTTTAGTTGCGTTCCCCAACTTTTCTGGGTTGAAACCTGTAACCTATAACTCCGGAACTATAAGCCACATGAACTTAAAATTTGGTATGCGGACATAACTATGGTAGGAGCTTACAGTAAAGTATATATAAAAANGTGGGCGTGGCACATCCCATAGGAATATTTTAGTTGCGTTCCCCAACTTTTCTGGGTTGAAACCTGTAACCTATAACTCCGGAACTATAAGCCACATGAACTTGAAATTTGGTATGCGGACATAACTATGGTAGGAGCTTACAGTAAAGTATATATAAATAGGTTTGTAAAAGGGGGCGTGGCATGTCCCATAGGCGTGGAAATTTTTATCAGCTATAATTTCACAACCATCAGTCACATGAAATTGAAATTAGGTATGCAGACATATCTGCGGTAGGTGCTTACAGTAGGCTATATATACATGAGTTTGTAAAAAGGGGCGTGGCACATCCCATAGGCGTGAACCCTTTTATCAGATTTAACTTGGAAACCATAAGTCCCAAGAACTCGAAATTTGGTGTGCGGGCATATCTACGGTAGGCGCTTTAAGTAAGGCATATATAACTGAATGGAACATGCCATAGGCGTGGAAAATTCGGAATCATATGTCACGTGAAATTGAAATTTGGTACGCAGACTTACCTATAGTGGGTCCCATGGACCTGGAATGTTTTATCAGCTATAACTCCGGAGCTATAAG
>NW_016215403.1:0-1693 GCF_001687245.7 Rhagoletis zephyria | reverse complement strand
TTTTTTGAAAGCTTCATGTTTGGCTCATCGATTTTTGGGATTGGCTCTGACTACGATATTTTAATTGTCGGTCCGTCAGGAACGTTGTTACTCCAACTTAAAGCAGAGTTAAAGTTAGCAGGGGCGGAATTACCGTTAGATGTATTATATATGCTTCCAATGGAGGCTAAAGAAACTTGCTTTGTTGCTAACCAGAAGTGTATCCCCCTTAGGAAATTAGCATGTTATGGCTCATAATTAAATTTATCTGCATAAAATCTAATAACGATTACAAAAGTAGTGAGAACCTATGCTAGGCATGAAAACTAACATAACTCATGTCAATGAGCTATGTTAGCTAATAAATATCAAATTAAGATTTCAACTTTTCAAGTCTAACCTCTATCTTTCTTTTATCTGCGGCGCTCCTTCTTCTGCTGCCTATTTGTCCATTAGCCTCAAATGCGGCTAGCAAGTTTTCAAGTTGATTAATTGAAAGTTTGTTGAAAACCTCATCATTGAATATGAGATCAAAACGATTGTCAGCGTCATCGAAACCAGTTGCTTTAGATGCGTATAAAACCGTCATATCATAAACATCTTTTTCACACTGATAATCATGATATATTTCTAAGATGTATTTTATCTGTGAGAGTGTGATTCTGTCTAGTTTGTATTCTTCAATGCTTTTTCTGACATATTTAAAATATTCACCTGCATTGTCGAATAGAAACATTGTTGCTATCTTATAAACAGATTGAATGTCATCTTCTTCATCACGATCTAAATATTCTCTTAAGCGTGTTTGAAATTCAGGTGATAATTTCTTGTAAACATCCGGGTGCTTACAAAAAAAAGAAAATAGATGAGCAAGCGCTGGTGATTTGAAAGATATTTTCTCAAAATAATCTATGTCATCTTTTATTTTTTCTAACAAATCTGTTTTTTTCTTAACTTCACTATAGACATGTATGCAAGCAATGTGCAGGATTTTTCTATGTTTATTAGATTTCTCATCATCTAGTCTGAAACTAAACTTCCAGAACTCTTTGAATATCTGATAAATTGCCCCTGGTGTTACTCTCTGGCAATATTTTGATATTAAAGGCTTTATGTTTTTTGGGGTTGCATAATACTCGCTGTTTTCTACTAGTGTATTTAGAATGACAGGAAATAAATCTTTCCCATAATAATTCCTTCTTAATAAAAAATCATCAAGAGCGTTGATGATCATGCTTTTTACCAAATCTTTATTCGGTGTGTATAAAACATCATCTTCTGAAAGGATAGGATGAGCACATAAATGTCTCTTTTGCTGGATGTCTCTGATGTTTGTTATTTCACCGATCCCTATAAATTTCTTTTGCTCATAAAACCCCTCAAATAATTTCAATTCCCAGTCGGACTTTGTACTATTTTGTCGTTGTGATGTCTCAATGGATTTTATTTGTTGCTCAGCCCACTTATCATTGGTCAGATCGACCAAGCGACGAGTTTTATAAATGGCATCACAAACTAACACTGACCACAGTGAAACAATCGCAGCCCTATAATTACCATACAAATAACTGCTGTAGACCTCTCTAAAATAATTTTTGGTAGAACTAGACTCAATCAGTTCGATCTTATCTTCAATCCCAATGTTATTCTCAAACATATGCCACTACCTTTCAGATTAGTGATTTGTCTGGAGGCTCATCTAATAAATAAACTC
>NW_016215402.1:0-1693 GCF_001687245.7 Rhagoletis zephyria | reverse complement strand
ATCTACATTCGTACATACATACATATACATATTTACATACAAACATATGTACATATTGTATATGAGGCCAAGGGAAGGAAGCCGGCGCTTGACTAGTTCAACTTCCTTTGTTGTAGACTTTTGTCGCAAGCAAAAAAACAAAAACAAAAAAAAATAAAGAAATTTACAAAGTTGAGTGCACAGTTCTATAGAAACAGGCAGTGAGAGGAGCGATAGAAGAACGAGAGAACTGTCGGATCGATCAGCGCAACCGACATCGACCAGCGACCCCTAATCTTTCACGCTGAGGTATGAGTAACTTAAGGGCAAATCACAGTGTTAGGAAGTTAGGTGCAGAAGACAGGTATGAGACAGAAATAAAAAACATGACTTTACGTCGGGGCAAGATTTAATGAAGTAGTGAATTATTTCCCCGCACGACGTACACTGCTACTAAGTACAGTAACCATTTGTTAACTGACACCCACTCAAACTGACCAACCATCGTACAGCCCGGATTTGGCACCCAATGTCTCTTTTAACACACGGATCCCCGACAAGGTCTCTGGGGACCTATGGCTTTTTTAAGAGTGCGGTTTGATAGATTTGCCTTAGTAACTTCTATAAATGAATACATACCCAGAATCACCTAATGCGGTTCAAAATAGTGGAAAAAATGGTTAAAATTAATGTCTGAGCGAAATAAAAGGTTAAGGCATATGTATATAGTAAAATTTCAAGTTACTAGTTTCAAAATGATCGGAACTAAATCCAAAATTGTCCTAAAATAGTCCTTAATTAGCCCCAAAATGGTCATGAACTATCCCAAATGATCCTAAACTAGTCCCAAAATATTCCGGTGGCAGTGTCAAAAGGTTTTAGAACTATTCCTGAACTGGTTCCGAAAGGATTCCGAATTATTCCCGAAATGGGCTCAAAATATTCCGTGAACTACTCCTGTAATGGTCTGGAAATAGCCCTGAACTAGTTCAGAGATGTTCATTTGTATATACAAGAAGCAACAACAGATTTTCTGCTACGTTATAAAAGAAGAAGTTACAAATTTTGAGCTGGGCTAACGCAAGTTTTACCAATGCCGAGCACTAAGAAGTTTACACATCAACAAATTTACGGATCCCTAGCAGAGATCAGTATACCGCAGCTCCTACTCCATTTTTCATTTTGGAGCTGTCTATAAGATAATATCCTTTTAAATTCTTCGCAAAATAGTAAATACTACGAGATAGATTCCTCTTTACTTATTGTAAGACGGGTTGCACAATACTTAAGATGATATGTAGATTTGAGTGGAAGTCTCGGAGACAAAGCAGTAGTACTAATTTGAGGACACTGGAAAGAAAGGAAGTTGCAATGCCAAAAAAGGCAATGACGACACGAACGGTGCATGATGGGTCAGAATACCCATCAACGCACAGACAACCAGAAAGGATAAATATCTAATACAGCCAGAAAAATTTATAAAGTTACGAGTATTTTCGCAGATTACATGCTNTGCAGACGCTACCAAAAGAAGCAAATAAACGCTTACGGATAGCCAGTGGTATGTATGTGCATAAGTATGTATTCGAATTTTTGTGTAGATTTGTTTGCGCTAATGTCGGTGAACAGACGTCTCCTACTCGTTCTTCGATTCCTTTCCGGTTTAACGTATTAGCATTTTTTTGACTACCCTGCGTTCATCTACATATGTATG
>NW_016215401.1:0-1693 GCF_001687245.7 Rhagoletis zephyria | reverse complement strand
AATCAATAGTCGATGAATGAGCGCGTACATATGTGTGTGCTAAGGCATAATCAGATAATATTCTAAAAATAATGAAGTACATACTAGATTAAGATGGACTTTTTTTTAACTAAAGACGATTTAGCAGCCAAAAAATAGTAGCAGTTTGCTAATCAATGAATTATATGGAGTTCTACGAACTGGAGATTATTTCTGCGGCACATACCTAGGGTATGCCCAGATCGACTTTGGCTAAGTAGGAGTTAGGCTTGCTACCAGACCATAATTGCGCCAAAGTAAAGCAGATTTTTCCAGATAGCTGAAGCTCTTCCCTTACAAAGTGTAGACTGATGGCGGCATCCCATATAGGCGGTGATGGTCGTTTGGTCGCCGGCAGGTTAAGCGAAGGGTCCTGTGGTTGTAGTCCGTCTGCTCGATTTTTCAGTTCACAGAGATGCCTTTACAGGTGGTTAAGTCAGTTGCTGGTAACCAACAAGAAACTACTAGGTCAACATTATATTATATTCACTTACTGGGTTCATCTGGGCCTCGCTAGGTAGCTGGTGTTCAGGCGACCTCAGCATTCCATTTATAGCTGTCTACGACTATTTTTCTTTGACTCAGGCGCTGTCGACGAGCTAATAGACAGCTTTGTTATGGCTTTGTATTTAATTGGCCATTTCAGCAGGGAAAGATAACAAGCTGTCGACAGTGACCTATAGGATCATCAGGTTGTTCACAGTCGTAATTTGTGTGCCATCGACGTAAATTCGAAGCAGCAGCCTCATCTCTTTCGTCCAGGTGGATGACTGCTGCGGACTTCGTGGGGTGAGAGAAAAAATATGTGGTACAGAGAGCCATATACTTTTTAGCACGGCGCCGACTTATCCGTTCTTACATCTGTTTCAGTCGGAAAGTGGACGGGTATCCAGCAATAATTACGGTTATCTCCCTGATCTAACTCTGGATTCCATTGCAGTTGAATTGGAATATTTTTGTTTGCCTTGGGAGATTGGTCATGACTCGAGGGGTGAGGGCTCATGCCCCAAAGTAGCACCAACGAAGGCAGGTGTTGGAGTTGACTGCTGTCACAATATGATTTAATCTGCACTGATCCACAGAGTAGACTTCGTGTGAGCTGCTGGTTAGTCCTCGCGAGGAGTTGAGCAGCATGAAGGTTGGGGAGTAGGTAAGCTTCACGGATCCGTGGGGGTGTGTGACCTAAGACCAGAACAAGTCTTTAGGAGACTTCATTCTTTAAACATATGTGTTCCACCTAACCAAAATGAAGTTTTGATAGATAATTCTGTGCTATATGAAGCAGAAGTAGGTTTCTGGTTCGTGTCACGATTCGATAAAATCCCAACTCAGAAGTATGCGGAGCAATCCTGCTCCAGGAAGGAACAACGTTGGAAAGAGTTCGCCCAAGGGTTCGCCCATGGTCGGGAAAAACCCGTTATAAATTATCGAGGCTATTGCTGAGTCGATTGTACGTCTGATTTGTGTGAAATCCTCGAAGTTGCTATCACTCATAGACAATTTAATGATGTTGTGTTTCAGAGATGCCACTTTATGGTTACAAATCAATCATTCTACATGTAATTTTATAAAATACATAATTTAGTTTAGACATAATTCGTGTCATCAAAGACTGCACTCAGCTCACTATTCGCTTTATTCGCAAACACCAGCTGCGATCGCGTTTTCCCACAAA
>NW_016215400.1:0-1693 GCF_001687245.7 Rhagoletis zephyria | reverse complement strand
CACTGCTTATAAGCGTACTGATAATTGCCGCGAGTTTAGTTCCAATCATAATTTGTCTGCCATTTTCATAATGCTTAATTTACCGTCTACATAAGCTTCTATGCCTACCGATATATACTCACTAACTCTGTTCAGCTAGATTCTGTTTTCTTCCAGAAACACACACAATCACACATAATACTCAATATTTGTTCATCAATAAGCTTTTCTGCTAATACGCGTACGGTAATGCCACCATTCTGTGCTGTTGCTATTATTGCTGCCACTGTTGTTGAGCCACCTTGTCTATGCGGTCCATTGTCCATTTTCCCTGCTATCGCTTGAATGCGTTTTATGCCATCAAGTGAAATTGAATTAATTATTGGTGTTTAATTGATTGGACGAAATTGTTCGTTTTCTGCCATTTNTCTGTATTTCCTGCTAACTTCTGCACTCACACTGCAGTAGATGATGTCGATGACTATGATGATTGCGATGCTTGCTCTGTATATTACAGTGGAAAATCAAATTTTGCGAAATTGCCAGGGACGAAAGTGATGCAAGTGGTTGTTATGTAATTATACTTTAAGTAATCGTTTTTTGTTAAACACATGTATAATGCCATATATTTTTGGTGGCTTTAACTGGGAAATAATGGGATACCGCTCTGCTGCAGAGACGAGGATTATGTATAGGGTAAGAAGGTAACTTATTGATCTATTCTCAAGGTTTCACATGTGAAAAAGTAAAGTCGAAATTTATATGCTCTCACCACTAGGATTCTTCTATACAGAAAAAAATTTGTCCCTATCTTTTTATTTTGAAAAAAAAAATAAAAAATAAAATAAAAATGGGTAGAGGCCGCCCATAGCGCTCAAAGTTTTTCATGTATTTTATATGGAGAAAAAACAATTTTTCGCCGAAACGGTACAGAGTTCTTAAAAACTAATATTTTTCAATCGGAGAACTCCTCTATTTTTTGCAGGAGATTCCCAATAATAATACACGATTTTTAACTTAACCATTTTTTCATAGTAACTATAATTTATAAGTCCGCCAAAAACCTCAAAAACCCCGAAAAATGCAATAGGAGACCAATAAAAAAATCGTTAGTATTGTTAAATAAAATGGTTAAATAAATAATTGGGTATTATTGTGGAAAGTCTCCTGAAGGGAACCATAGTTTGCCGAACGAAAAATATTGATTTTCAAGAAATCTATACCATTTCTACGAAAAGTTTTTTCATATTTTTTTTTCATATAAAAGACATGGGAAACTTTGATCGCTCTAGGGACAAACCGATAATAATAAATACAAGAAGATACTCGATACTTTTCGTAACATTGATATCAATACTTTTGAACCGAGCACTGAGTAGGTATAGGAAGAAAGTACTTGTATCAAACCCGATTCATTGACAATTTTATTCCCGGACTTTTATCTTTTAATCGAATTTTTATTTTGAACAGTTAAAATTCTTTGGCAGTTTAGTTGCCAATGAAATGAAAATCCAACAATGAAAGACCTGTTATCATCTCACTATCATATCGCTAGCTTAAAGCAAACAGTTGCTAAATCCACTTTTTGTGAAAACTCATATTTGGATATAGGTTGCAAGGTAAATTAAAAACGCAACGTCTCCAAAATGATTAACTAACATCCTTTTTTATTTCTTCCCGTTTATATTCAATTAAAGACAAATTTACCTAGTCC
>NW_016215399.1:0-1693 GCF_001687245.7 Rhagoletis zephyria | reverse complement strand
ATAGGCTTCAAACCCTTCCAAGGTGGTTAGTGTGTCCGCCCCACAAGGCCCATTGGTATATAAAATGGTTTCGGGGCGCTGAGCTACGCATTGATTTGATCCGCTGTGATTTTGAGCGCCATGGGGTTAGGCCGTCGTTGGCAGGTGCCCATGTAAAACACTGCATTGCCTGCACTGTCAGTGCACGTCGAGCAAAAAATAAGATATCTCTCTGAAATTTGCTACGTAAGTTACTCTTTATGGATACTAGGTAGTGGTATTGAAAAAAATAGTAATAATATCGCCCACGTTCCACGAAGGTTGGCAGAGCACTAAACTTTTTTAAACAACCAAAAGATTCAGTCACTATCTTGAGGAACACGTTAAAAACTTTATACTGCTCCAAGACTGAAAGTGGAACTGGAGATAGATGGTATCTGCAGGGTAATTTCATGTGGTTTTCGGCTTTAGGTATAATGGCGATGGTCGTTAATTCGTAAATCTTTACAATATTTAAAAAAGCAGACTGGATGATTGGCGAAAAGTGACGCCTCTTCATGAATTATTCACAAATGAATTGAGGCTGAAGTTCGTCGCAAAATGGAAGAAGTTTGCACCAATGTAAGTAGCGGAACACTACAGTAACGAACTGGCTGATGAATTAGAGAACTCTGGTTATTTATTGGGTCGGAGCCAATTACTGGGACAAGCAAAGTGGGAATATTAGTTCAATGACCGTTTACAGTAGTGGTCTTTACACCGAAGCTTAGTACTCGATGGCTCGGTGATCAGTAATTTTTCGAATGTATTTTGTTTGTGTAACATTTAGGGACAAAATTGCAGATGGTTCAATATTCTAGAGCTCTTTCTCTTTCATAATTGCCATGTCGCACAGTAGTACAGCCCCAATAATTTTTTTGGAAAAAAATTAGAAGGAATGGACGTAGCCCCTCAATTTTTCGTATGTAACCTTTATGAACATAAATCAAGAAAACCACGAAAAATTGGCGTGATTGATTTATTTTAAAGCCTGACTCCCTTATAAACCTAACCTCAAAAAGGCTTAAAAGTGACATAAAAAGTGCACCGATGAATATATGAGTTCGAAATTTTGTCCATTTGTTTGTAATAATATTGTATATGAGCTCCAAAAAAGTGCACATAATCGATGTATTTTAAAGCATACCTCCCATACCAACCTATCTTTTAAAATGCCCTAAAAAGTACACCAATGAATATATGACTCCGAAATTTTGTCCATGTTGTTTTAATAACGTTATGTGTGAACCAGTGTTGCCGGTTTAGTCCTTTTGTGGCTAGATTTAGCTACCACATAATTTTTTTGGCCACATAAATTTAAAATTGCCCCTAGCCCTTTTTTTAGCCCTTTGGTGAATTTATTCACACGACATGAAAAAGTTGTATATTTGCTTAATTTAAACTAAGAAAGACTGATACATATACATATGTGCATTGTATGTTCCTTACGTTTTTATATATACATACTGTAAAAGTATTAGGGCTGTTAACTTATCTATTACCGATTTAACTATAGTTTAAGATAGATAAGTTTACGGCCCTTAATACGCTTAATTTGTTAAATGGCCCATCAAGTCGATTGACCGTGTATGTTCTTGTGATGTNCCGATTTAACTATAGTTTAAGATAGATAAGTTTACGGCCCTTAATACGCTTAATTTGTTAAATGGCCCAT
>NW_016215398.1:0-1693 GCF_001687245.7 Rhagoletis zephyria | reverse complement strand
TATGACATTTAACTAAAATCATGCCACCAGATTCACTAGTAGACAAAATGTTGATTCTTGTAAAAGTAAAAAAAATTAAGTTAGTGAAGTTGGATGCAAATATTACAAGTGTTGCGCGTTTCCAAACTGCCAGAATTCGGTACACCTAAAAAAAGATTCGAAAATTNTTGCTGACGCAAAATATTTTTTAACCTCTAAAATATGTACCGTTATCCATGGAACAGGAAGGAGATCGAGTTACAATGATGGCGGTGGATTTTGCGCAAATGGCGTAACCGGAATTGGCCTGATGAGGTTATTTCTTCTAGTGCGGCTGAAGGCCACCAACTCGGAAATAACAATGATAACAAAAATAAAATATATTTGCGCCATGATGCAAGTCTTCACAGGTATTGTCTCTCCAGAGAGTTTTGCTCCACATCGAAATTTGTGCTCTTTTATTTTCTAAGTGTTGCGCGTAAAACTTCACACTTAAATTTAAGACATTCTTAACAAAAATTAAAGCATGTTTCGCCTATTTTTCTTTAGTTTATTTAATGTTTATTATTTTTACGAATATGTAGCTCATTACTTAACAAAAACCATATACTACATCCAGATTTTAGACTTTGTGTAAAAATTATGAAAATTGTGCAAAATCTCAGCAAAATTTGTAACTTTCTAATCAGATTAAATGGCGCGTCCCAGTTTATATGTAATTGGGTCACTCGCTTAAAACAAAAAAAAAACATTGAAATCGGCTCACTATCTGAAGACTTTTCGGATTAGAAAAATTGTTTTTCAATTTTATATAACACAGCCCGGCATGAAAATTTTCTCACATGCAGAAATTGTAACATTTTTCCCCATTTTAATTGCAGGTATGTACACAGTATTTAACTATGCTACATGGGTTTATCACCCGCACTTAACCAACCTGGAAGGACGCGTACAATATTACCTACAGTTGCNAAAACATTGAAATCGGCTCACTATCTGAAGACTTTTCGGATTAGAAAAATTGTTTTTCAATTTTATATAACACAGCCCGGCATTAAAATTTTCTCACATGCAGAAATTGTAACATTTTTCCCCATTTTAATTGCAGGTATGTACGCAGTATTTAACTATGCTACATGGGTTTATCACCCGCACTTAACCAACCTGGAAAGACGGGTACAATATTATCTACAGTTGTACATAAATAAGTATGTATGAATGCATTTAGTTCACCCAATGTGCCGCTACTACTTACATATATATGTATAAATTGCCACTGAGCAAAACTACTTGAGAAAAAAGCATTAGTTCAATATCACGTACACGTGAACCNTATGTACGTGGCTGGTGCTGGCGAATGTTCGCTCACTGCAATTCAGCCCACTGTCCCCAGTTCAGCTTACTTCTTCCAGGTGAGTTCTAGTCTGCTTTTCACTTTTTCAGCTTCCCTTACTCTATATACATTCAGCTTCCAAGTGTTGGAATTTTGTGCAGCGGCCGTTAACACGCTCCCACCTCCATGTAATCCGACCAGCTGATCGTTTTATCAAATAAAACACCTCTTTGAGGTAAAATTTTCGAGTGACGAAAGCTGAACTAGAAACACAAAATTTATGATATCAACTTCGTGACGAAAATTATACGCATTTGTTAACTGGCTTTCATACGTACGGAAAATCTTTTTTTTTATTTATTCGGAACGTTGCGAAATTCC
>NW_016215397.1:0-1693 GCF_001687245.7 Rhagoletis zephyria | reverse complement strand
TAAAGCAAAAAAAAGTAGAAAATGCTGAAAAAGGTGAGCTATTGTCCGAACTGCTGCTGTCCATCAGTTATGCTCGCACACCAGTTTTTGTGTTTTTGTTTTTGCTGTTCTGCTGACTGGCCGATTATAAATTAACTTGTTAAACTTCTGCCACCACCACCACTACCATCTCATCTTTTCTTTTTCTTCTTCTTCTTCTTTGTTTTAACAACTCCATCCCCAGCTGCATCATATTTCACCCGAGCTGTCATCTCACCCAAAGTCCATCTCTTTATTTTTTTTCGGTCCAACTATCTTCAACACGTGTTTATAACACTGAACTGAACTGAACTGCACCTCGGCTCAAACCTAGCAAACTTTGCTTTTATTCACCCCAGCTGCGTTTTAACGATGATCCTCGTCAACTTTGGACCATCAAGTTTTGAGCACTTTTTAACGACTAGAAAAAGAAGAAGAAAGGAAACTGACAGTTGTGCTGGGCGTTACTGTCAGAAAGTAAAGCTCGGCCATAGTTTCTGCTGCTGCTTTATACTTTTTTATGATTGCCATTTGGTATTGTGTAGAGCTTTTTTCCTAGGAAGCATTCACACAAACACTAGCAAACTAGCTATGCAAATGATTTGAATTCAATTCAACTCGAAGAGTTTAGAATATTTAAAATGGGAAAAACTAGGAGAAAAAAAATTTGACAAATGGATCACACTTTATCATTTCAGTTGAACAACAACAACAACAACAGCAGATAGGCCACATTTGGGCAAGGTAAAGCTTACGTGATATCAAGTCTAAAGCCACCTAAACGCTCATATGCATAAGCGCGATTACCACCACCATCAGGTGAGATTATTTGATTGAATATTTTATTGATTAGTAGCTGATTTGTGAGAATATGTGGGCGAAAAGAAGAAGAAAAAGAAGGCGGTTTCAATTACACTCAAGTAGCAAGTAGTGTGTTGTTTATTTTGGCCTGCTGCAGTCAGTCAGTCAGTCAGCCAGTAAGTCTGCAATCAGTCTGATTGGAATTGGAGCACAGCTCTAGTTTTTTTATTTTATTATTATTCCACCATCAAATTAGACTAATGGAGTGGAAAGAGCTCTGCTGAGCAAAAGAAGAAGAAGAAGAAGAAGTTATGCTGACGTTATTTTTTAAAAACAACAAACCGTGCTTTTTTCAAAACAAAAATAATATAAAGCTTAACATTCATCTTTTGCTCGTTTTTTACTGCTATGCAAACATATAACCGCCAAAAACCGTTGCACACTGTCTTTGTTTTTCCTCGCCTTCTACTACTCTTTACTTTGGTGGATTTGTTTGAAATCTCTTAGCCTTTTTGAAGAGTGAGTTGTCACCACCACCACCACCACCACCTTTTTATTTGCATCCTGTAGAGTTGCAAACAGCACATAATTCTCTCCCCTTTTCCTTCCTGTTCTAGATTCTCTCACCCTTCTTCCTCGTCACCTCGCATCCATCNCCATCAGCATCCATCTTGTCCTCCAGACAGTCTGTCTGTCAGTCGTTTGCCCATAGAGTTCAAGCAAAACAGCACTTCTTTCCTCATTCCTTCCCCTTCGTTTCTGCTCTCAGCGGAGAACCTCAAAGCATATCTCTCTCTCAGTGAGATGCACAAATGATGTAAATGATGCGTTCAGTAAGCAACTCCGTCCCCTCTTCAATTAAGTGCGACACTAA
>NW_016215396.1:0-1693 GCF_001687245.7 Rhagoletis zephyria | reverse complement strand
ATGGGTAGCAAACTGATTGGGCGATATGACTCAACTCTGTCTGCACTTTATCCTGGTTTAGGAATCATTTTTACCTGGGAAACTTTCCATTGAAGTGGAACGAAACCAGATGAGAGAATTGCGTTATAAATATAAGTCAGGAAAGTGATTCCTTCTTCCGGGAGCTGTTTTAATATTTCTCCAGTGATTAGNTTATGGGTGGGTCCATTTGGTAGGGTTGTTTGAGAGTCTGTCTTACTTTTTGTGCAGTATAGGGAGAGGGTTCAATTTCATGCGGAGCAAACACATTTTTTAGGTGACGTGCAAATGCCCATTGGTTGTTTTCCATTCTGATGGCGGGTTGTGCCAGAGTTGGCCTCTTTAATTTTTTTGCTGCTTTCCAGAGGGAATAATCGCTGGCAGCTGTTGCATCTAAGTTACTGAGGTAATGATGAAGTTGGGAATTGCGTTCTTTTTGCAAGACCTCTTTGAGCTCTCTCGATAGCGTATTTAATCTTGTTTTGTCTTCGGGATGTCTAGTCTGCTGCCACTTCTTTCTAGCCTGGCGTTTTTTGGTCAGTTTTTCTTTTACAAGAGAAGAGATTCTTGTACACTGTGATTTGCTTAGAATGGGTGTTGATCTCCAAGCAGCTTGTTGGATGCAGCTATTGAAGTGTCCAACAGCGGCAATGATATCTTCGCTAGATTTCAGCGAGTGTTTCAAATTTAATTTTGAAGATGTTAGGCTTTGGAAGAGATTCCAGTTAGTTCTGTTGTTGTGAAGGGAACATTGAGAATTTGAGTCAACAAGATTAGTGCTTAGAGTGACCATTACGGGAGAATGGTCAGAGGATAAATCGAAACAGGGGTCTGTTAAGTCTGGAATTTTTTTGGTATCGGTTGGTCAATACGTTGGTGAGCCTTAGGAGGCTGAGTGAAGATTTAATCTTGCCATAGCCGCAAGCAGTTGTCGGCCTTTAGGAGTGATGAGGCGAGATCCCCATTGTGAGTGTTTTGCGTTGTAGTCTCCTCCAGCTAAAAACCTACTTCCTAGAGTTTTGAAGAATTTAACATAATCTTCTGACTTGATCTCATGCTTGGGTGGGCTATATACTGCTAAGATTGTTATTTGGCCTTTCAAGTCCTCGACAACTATATTAGTAGCTTGGATAGCTTCTGTGCAGTATGAGTTAATATTAAAGTGTTTAATATTGTTTTTTATTAATATAGCTGAGCCAGCATGTGCTTTTTTATCGGGATGCATTGTGTGATAGAGTTTGTAATTCGGTATTTGAAAATAGCTCTTTTCGGTGAAATGGGTTTCGGATATTAGGAGAATATCTATATTATTAGACTTGAGTAGCGTTTTAACCTCGAGTACGTGGTTTGGTAGGCCATTAGCATTCCACAGGAGAATATTCATGGGATTGTAGGGATGCCGGACTTCGTCGTAAGGGTGACGAGAAGATTCATCATAGTTGTGATTTGTTGCATAACTTGCTTGAGAAGCATTATCATTTCTCGCATTTCGCTTGAGGCATCAGATGCGTTTTCTTTTGATTGAGGGATTGAGTTACTAGGACTCGGATCTTGTGTGCTTTTCAACATNATCATATTGTAAATGTTTATAGGGATATGGCCGAGTTTTTGTAGGGCTTCAGCGATTTCTTAGGTGCCAATAGACGAGTGCATATTTCAGAGTATAACTTTGAAA
>NW_016215395.1:0-1693 GCF_001687245.7 Rhagoletis zephyria | reverse complement strand
GTGGTTGGATTCTCCAACATGTTCGTCTGGTAATTTATCTACTACTGCAGTATTTACTAACAATATATTAACGACTTACAAAGTGTACCAGTAAAGCCTGTGTATGAGCGATATGTATCTTTTGACACTTCTAGTCTACACAGAGTACGAAAACAAACAATAGCAAACGTTTCGATATCGTTTAGTTTCGCTCATACATGGTAACGAAAAACAAACGATTCAAATCTATCGGGAACATTTTGTGAGCGGTAACTTTTCTCTGCTAGCATTCGCGATAGCTAACGCAAACAAAATAATTGCATGTAGAGAAATAGGGAAACAAACGAAACGAAAAGTTAGTGCTCACAACCACGGTTGCCATTTCCAATTTATTTTTCGGACCAAAAAATGGACCATATGGTAAAAAATTAACCAATTTTTATTACATCGGGAAATTGAGTGGAGTTGAGTTTATTCCTCTTTATCAAGAAAATATGCCAATTCAGTTTTTATAACGATTTTTTTTATATGGCATCCAAAGTGCACTACAATTGTATATTATTAACATTATATTAAATTTTTATTAATGCTAAATCAAGAAATTTGCGCTCAGCTGCTGCGGAATCCATTTTTAATCAAACTTACTTGATCCCAAATCTTTATTGCTACAGTTTTTGAAGTTACCTTCACTCAGCCTCAATTGCGAAATTGAAATTCAATTATGTCTGCATCATTTACCAATACATCAGTATCAGAAAAACTTTATGTGGAGGAATAATTTCAAGATGTTTAATATCTTTTCGATTGAAATCGAATATTAATTTAAGTACTAATGGGCTAACCTAATATTCGCAGATTGCATTTTGGTACGCACGGCGTTGGATTTTTTTTTTGCGTCACCCGAAACCGGCTTGCGTACGTTTGCATATGATTTCATTGAGCGAAACGTCAAATCAAAATGTCACGCAGAGCAAAAATTGGAAATTGAGTTATATTACATTTTCATTGGCCCCAAATGCGTGCTTTGAAATCAGTCATTTGAAGGCGTTTGCACTGCTTGATTCGCATTTCGTTTACCTTATCATCAATTGAAAACGGAAAAGAAAAACAAAATGAATGTAAACAAACACTTCAGGCCTATAGTTTTGGACACAAAGGAGAAAATTATTCTTTGCTTTAACTAAAAGGTGCGAATTTATGCGTAAATTAACAATTTTTATACACAAATATCAAAGATTTATTTATTACGTTGAGTTGGTTTTGATTTTAAAATTTCAAAATGTCAAAAACAAACAAAAGCTTTTGGAGAGCTTTTGTTTTTGAGTATGTTCAATAAAAAAGTTCAGAAATTGGGACGCATTTGCTTTGTCATTTTGATTAAATACGTTGGCTTCGCATTTCAGATTTTTCGCCCAAATAACGCATTTGGGCTCAATGTAAATGTAATATTAGCTTCATACGCAAGCCGTTCAATTTCGGTTGGTCCCATACAAGTTGTATGTGTATGAAAAATTTTTAACAGTAAATTGGCGGCGTGCGTGAATATTAGGTTACTCGCCATTATTAGGTTAGGCACCACTTTTCAAGATATTCAGGTATATTTGGCATCTTAATTTCTTTATAACACATCTGCATTTTTCTATTTTATGCCTGGTTTCCTCGGTGTTTAAAACATTTACGCAAAGTTGCAGCGTATGGGAGCCACATCGGATGC
>NW_016215394.1:0-1693 GCF_001687245.7 Rhagoletis zephyria | reverse complement strand
GTAGCTTTCATCGTCCGAACGTGAACCTATTACTTCAATCGGCTGACCTGTGTGGATTTAAAGCAACTTTTATATGAAATAACTTTGTAAGTTTACGTTTTCACTTACTTGATTTATTGGAAGTGTTATCATCACGCTTAAAATCATTTATGTCAAATGGTAATTTACCATCCAAATAACTTGAGTACCCATTTATTGAATTTTTAAATAGATTCTGTAAGGATATGTTTAAAAAATTAATATACAAATAGTGATACCAGAACGATTAACTTACCATTGAGATCGGTGATTGGTCATCAGGCAGAGGCAGATCTGCATCTGGTTCCGGAGACGGTGCATTTATGTCGGGCGATGGTATGGGACTAGGCAAGTTTGGTGTGATTTCATCCAATTTCTTCTTGACAAGCTTTATGCGACTGCCGAAATTTTTGTAGGCCTAAAATGATATCAATGAAAGCAGAATATGACAAGCCTGGCCAACAGAGGGAGAGAGATTGATAAATATTTTGCGCTCAGTTCAGTATTGGCTATTTTCGATATTTGTCGTCCTCAGACTAAGATGCATTTAAAAAAATATATCCACTTACACTAACTACCACCTTTACTTCGCCTCGTTGATTTGCATAGAATTTAATGGCTGTGTCAATGTTACTTAAGACAGCTTTGCGTGTACGAATTTCTGCTTGCAAATGCTTACTATATGCCTCAGCGTATGTGGTATAACGTTCGATTTCCTTTTCAATGTCATCTGAATGGCTTTTATCCTTTATTTGTTGCTTTATGACCTCGATATCACAATTAGGCGCCTTAGGCAGTTTTTTAAAACTGTTATCAGTCGCCAAAGACAGCTCGACACATTCACGTATGTTAGCAATGAATGGACCATTCTAGTAAGTAAAATTGAGCAAGATATAGAAATTTGATGCAGATATGGTAAATTTTTTTTTTTTTGCTACTGCAACACGAACCGTATAGTCATCTGCTGAATCAGATACAACTGCTTGTGATTTCTTTGGTGGATTTATATTGAGCAAGCCAGATAAATCGCTTATATATTCCTCACTGTAAATGTCGCGCTGTTCCCAAATGCCGAAAATACGCAAAATCTTGCCTTTTACCTTTTCATCTCTGGAATGAAAGTGATGAATTAAGTTTAAAATTCATTAAGGTAGAAATGTGCGTGCATATACTTACCTCACCATAGTTGTCGCTCGTTGTAGCGCTGTGGCCCAACTTTCCACAAATTCATAGCGTTTCCTTTTGCTATTTTGTATGACATCGTTTGCCAAATAGAATAGAGTTAGTCTGTGTTCCACGCGTACTTTATTCATAAAAGATATAAATACGTATTTTAGGATTGTAATAATAGAATTCATGAATGCATAATAAAAATAGAACTTGTCGAGTAGTTCCATGTCAACTTAGGANCGGAGTGTTGCTGGAGTGACAGTCCTTGGCCAGATATATATTTGGGTCGACTGGGGACTGTCGTGGGAACGTGAATTTGGGTTTCGCGTCCTACGCTGTCACTATACTGTCAATTGCATTTAGATTGCTATTGACTTACATGATACCCATCCATCTCTGTTTTGGAACAATCAGGCTATTCGTGTAGCTATTTTATTAAAATATAATAATGTTCATAATACCTCTTTTGAATACATTCAACCAACAGGTTACAATCTTCTTATGA
>NW_016215393.1:0-1693 GCF_001687245.7 Rhagoletis zephyria | reverse complement strand
AATGAGAGAAATATGTAGCAATTCCATGAACGAAACAGCTAGCACAGAGTCGCATTTATCTTGCTAGAGGTTCTTTCCCTAATAATCCGAACCGGATCCGGTAATTAGAGAATAAGCGAAAAGTTTGCTCTCAAAAATGGAACATAATCCAGAAGTACGGGAACGCAAAAAACCACATGTCGTGCCCAGAATTTGAGAAACAGCTTATTCGCGTTGTTTTTGTTTTTGTCACTTAAATGCAAACTCTTGGAAATTGAATTTTTGTTTCACAAATTTGATTTTAAGAATATAAAGATTGAAAATACATTCACTATTCTTTAAAAGCACCAAGTAAATGCGGGCAACATGTAAACACAAAACAGCTGATATGCACTTTGACGCTTTATCCATTTTTACCCGGAGATAAAGTCCGGGCTGTATCGGACAGGAAGAAGAAGACACTTACGATCCAATACGTTCCAATTTTCGTTCTCTATTACCCATTTTGTTGAGTACGGGAATGATTTCTGCGCTATTTTGGGCACCCGCGGGATTCCGCGTTGCGTACGGGAAAGAACCTTACGCAAGATATGTGCATGTGTTCAGACGTTGCATACTTTTCAGCGATAGGAATTGATCCTTCTCATGTTTTTTGTTGTTGGGTGTTTGCAAGTTATGCAATCCGTGCAATCCGCGCTACGTGCAATGGCTTTGCAAGATTTCGAGAATACCCTTTTTGTTTCCAACATGTACCAAAATAAAAAAATTTTGATAACTTCAACTGTAACCGTAACATTGTTTGAAACATACCCATACATGGGTAACATTGACCGTAACATTGCACAATGTTTCTCGTGTATTCCCCACTTTATGTTATTTAAATCAAATTCAAAACAGAAACTTAGATGTTGCTGTGAAAAAAACATTAAATTAGAAAGCTTGGTTGATTTTAAAACGGTTCTACGCTAGTTTAAAAATTGCGAAAAAATTCGTTAGCAAGGAACTGAAGTAGCCACAATGCAAAAGCGCTTTAAAACCTATATGTATAAATGGGAATACACTACACAGGTTCGTACCAAGAATATTTGGATTGCTATCTAAAATGATAAATAGTAGCACTGACAAACATCGTTGCCGAAAGCTTTTGCTGAAAAATCGTCAATCTACCCCAAAAAAGTCGCAACTTCGTAAAAAAACTTAAAATTTAAAAATTTTTTTATTATACTTTTTTCATAATAATAATAATAGATATGTTATTGTTTTGCCGAGCTTCTCCTCCGATTTGTAGCGTGCACCTTGATGTTGTGTCACAAAGGGGAGGGACCCACAGTTTAACACTGGCTCCGAACGGCGATTGTATTTTTATGAGAAGCTGTTAACAATAAAAAATGTAAACAAAATTACATAAATTACATACCGCCACCCTTATGGCATACGCATGGGTTGACATGATAAACCTTTGGATGTTCTATGTTATACAAAAACACAGAATCCCATGCGTACACGGAAACCACATACTTTAAAATTTCAATTGTATAAATGTAGAGTTACATAAGTCTCGTAAAAACACTTTAAAACTTTACTTCCCAAAATTTAAATTTTTACACATTCATGTTTCCATGGGCGTAGCCAGGTAGGGGCAGGAGGGTGCTCGAGCCCCTGCCTCCCTAACATTCAAAATTTCCTTATATATATATAAAATAGTACCCTGAAA
>NW_016215392.1:0-1693 GCF_001687245.7 Rhagoletis zephyria | reverse complement strand
TTACAGAATCGGAGAAAAACGGAGCCAAACGATTACCGGCAAAACTGAAAAAGACTGATGACGAATGGAAAAACAACCGAAGATGCCCTCTTCTGTGCTAATAGCGCCGACATGTGCAGAGAGAGGAGCACTGCCAAGGAAGGGGCTTGCTTTCGTGTGCACATGGCTTTTTTGTGCATTTGTTGAGTTTGTCAACAACAACACACATTCCGCCCTAAAAGATGGACAATTTAACCCTTTATCGCTCCGAAGAGGTCAAAAGGATAAAGGAGAATAAATTGGATGGCATCATTNTCCGCCCTAAAAGATGGACAATTTAACCCTTTATCGCTCCGAAGAGGTCAAAAGGATAAAGGAGAATAAATTGGATGGCATCATTGTGGAGAATTCATTTGCCATCGATGGTGACCTCAAGGTGGCTTACTTCGTAATCGGCTGCAATCTCTATTCCCTGAATCTTCATAACAAAGAGGTAAAACTGCTTTTGTTGGAGTTGGATGATTTATTGTAAAACCAATTTATCTTGTAGATTACTCTGAAGCACGACTACATACTGGGATTTGAAGAGAAAACTATAGAAATTGTTTGTTCAGCCTTTTTACTCGAAGAAAAACTGTATTTTGCACTTCTTCCAAACGGCAGAATATTCACATTTGACACATACAACTCGGAACCGTTTGAGGGTTCAATTGACGTGCCAGCCTCGATTGACTCTGCCAAGTTCAGCCATGATCAGGAGCTGTTGTCCCTCTGTTGTCGCAATAACCAAATGCTTCTGTTCAACAAAATTATGGTGCTCCAGACGTCTTGTGACATGAACAAAGACGACTATGGCACTAATGAACTGGTGAACGTGAACTGGGGCTCCAAAAGCACTCAGTTTCACGGAGAAGGAATGCGCGATAAACGAGTTGTCAAAGAGGTTTGTTCATTTGGGGTTTTCATTGATTCATTTACTGACTTTTTGCATTTCGTTAGGAGTACTTTCCTTTGGAAGAGTGGGACGATAAGAAGAGCGCTCTCGATTGGCGAGGCGATGACAACTACTTTGTCATCAACTTCGTTTGTTCCAAAGGTAAGTCCAAACATCTGAAGTGCTCGCAATTGCCTAACACTCACAATACTTTTACTCCTAAAGGCTTTCGCATGCTAAAACTGTTCAGCCGACAGGGCATTCTTCAGCACACCAGTGAGTACGTTGCCGGCGTGGAGAAGTGCATTGCCTGGAAGCCGTCCGGAACGGTGATCGCCTCCTCTCAGATGCTGCACAACAAACACTCGATCATCTTCTTCGAGAAGAACGGCCTGAAGCACCGGGACTTTGCGCTGCCCTTTACTCCGCACACCTTCGCCCTCACCCAACTGGCCTGGTCGCAGGACTCGGAGGTTCTGCTCGTGTGCGGCTTTGAAGGGTCGCTAGACGGAGGCCGGTACGCCCAAGCTCGACAAAGCCTGCTGCTGTACACCACCAGCAACTACCACTGGTACCTCAAGCAGCGGCTTCAGTTTGAAGACCTGCCACTCGACACGGTCGGCGGCATTCTCTGGGACGAGACGGAGTACTCGCTGCTGCACTTGCTTTCCCGTCAGGGCTTTGCCTACCGGGCACTGCACTACAATCGGTCCGTCTCTGCCACCGCCGGCCAAGTGCTCCTCATTGACGGCAATCAGCTGCTGGTGTCGGACTTTGAGC
>NW_016215391.1:0-1693 GCF_001687245.7 Rhagoletis zephyria | reverse complement strand
ATTGAAAGTTTCTGGAACATAACATTGCAAGTTGATAAAAGCGTTGTAATTATAATAACCTTGTAATTTCATTGGATATACAAAATTTTTTTAGCTTTCCAAATATTTTTCCATTCTTTTCTTTTGGCAACATTTTCCAAGCAATTTGTAACGCCGTTTGTCGTCTAGACGGGCGCCTCTCCTACCAGTTGGCGTATTCAGTCCTTTCGCAAACAATAACAAACTCATATCCTGGTAGATGAAAAAGTTGACTGTTTCTTATTTAGAGTTGAAAGAGTGCTTTAACATAGTCGCAAGTGGTCATAAATATTTATTTTTGAATTTCCTAGTGCAGATATTTGTGCAAACTTTCTATAAGTACGAGCAGACATGTACATACATATTCCCGCATACGATTTTATATGCCACAAATCCATTTTTATTACCCGCTAAATATAATAATATTTTGTTTGTCAAGTGTTTGAAATCATTTAAAGCCTTCCGCAAGTATCCTTAAGGGTTGCACTTCATCATTGCTTGACTTCGATGGCACCATTAAGGTCTCATCCCAAAAGTGGCAAAAACTCGTTTGTGTTCACGAGGGTAGCAACTGCTGCTGACTAATAAAATAAAAATATTCACGCTATTTAAAATGTTTGTACAAGCAAATGGGTTTCGCGGATTTTACAGATACATACTTATACATATTTAACTGCAAGTTTTTCTACACTCTTATCTATGTGTGTATGTGGGAATATGAGTAAGTAATTTATATTTTCGTGGAAGGGTGTGCGTGTCGCAATTCATTTAATTGCCAACATTTAATTGCTTCATTAGCGCATAATAAACCGAAATTGAATTTTTTAATCAAATAATAAATGCCATAGATAACTTTAAAATGAAATGTATGAAAAAAGCAGGGTTGGTTGAGTCATAGAACTTAATCAGCAGATCCCATTGACATAAGATCAACTTGAGTTTATCAACATTTTTTTTTTGGAAGCTTTAATATTCCCATTTTATTGTTTTTATAAACACTAGAAAAGAATTAAATAATTAAGTTCAAAGCTACATAAATTCCTGAACTAGTATTTTTCTTCGGAAATCAGCGGCCTATAAATAAGTATTTCAAATTTTCCAATTACTCATACAAACATTCACGTTACTTACTTAACTCAATACTCTGTCACTAATCTTTCCTCTTCGACCTCTTTCTAATGATTTTATTTTTACGCGTTTTTCTATTTATTTGTATACACATTTGTGTTCTCTAAACACTCTTATGCCAGCTTAACGTCGCCTTAAATTTTTTTTTTTAATCTCTGTCTTGCGCAACCAACAGCGCGTTTGATTGGACTGGAAAGTTGTCATTGGCGCTTATCGCTTCTCCTGCTTCCATCATTATTTACAGTTATTAGTCGATAAACTGTACATTCGACTGTGGGGACTCGGCGATAATCTGGGCAGGAAAATCAGTTGCATTGCGGAACCTTCTCTAAAAGGTAACTCAAGTTGGGCATGTGATAGAAATTTGACTTCGAATTTTTTTTTTTATATTTATATCGATCATGCTGAAATAAAAAATGTTCCGCAGAATGCATCACAATACTTATTAAGGTCTACTGTATAAAAAAAAATGAGTGCAACATTCTATTCGTAATACTATTTCACCATGATTCAATAATACAAGGTTAGATAATTATTGACAGCTGCG
>NW_016215390.1:0-1693 GCF_001687245.7 Rhagoletis zephyria | reverse complement strand
CGGACTTTTTCTGACTATTTCTGGGAGATAAGGAACGCTCCTAATTTTAACTGAATTGACACTGCGCAGGTTGACAAATTTTACAGTAAAGGCTTGATATACCCGATGCCAAACAAATAGGTATTGGTAACACTGCGCTGCACGGGGCAATTGCGCCAACACCAAATCCGGAGTTGCCGTGCCAACAAACATCTGGAATTAATTCTCCAGCCCTTTTAAATTTGTTAAATAGTCAAGGAGTTATTCTAAGGGCCAGTTTTTCAGTGCACGGCCGTGGTTTAAACTCAGGTTAAACGCCCGATCTCCACCGTGTAGATTCATTCGATTTTTTATTACAAATTTTCATTATTTATCGAAGTATTGATTTTTATAAAAAAAAGCGCCGCATTGTTTATCGGAGCATCGATTTTTATAAAAAAAAAAAAATATTTAATAATAGAGGAGTTTTATTAAATTCATTCAACATACATCCAAGTAGTAAAAGTGTATAGCGTGATTATGTGCCCATATTTGTGGTGTATTTTCTTTTAAAACGTATGGTAGTACACATTTACTCGTACTGTTATTTCTTTTTGTTTGTGAAATAAGAACGAATTTTTTAACATATTTATAAAAGTGTTTTACTTCAATTATTAATTAATTAATTTATATTAAATTATTACAAACGCATGCGAACATTTTAAGGATGGCATATTACTATATATATAGTCTTTGGGGAATTTGTATGCTGCTACAACAACAACCGTTCCCACGAGAGTCGGGTCTACGTAACCGGAACGNTATATAGTCTTTGGGGAATTTGTATGCTGCTACAACAACAACCGTTCCCACGAGAGTCGGGTCTACGTAACCGGAACGACCCAGATTTATATCTGGCCAAGGACTGTCACTCCAGCAACACTCCCCAAAAAGTCTGTGGGGGATTTTATATGCTGCTACAACAACAACCGTTCCCACGACAGTCGGGTCTACGTAACCGGAACGACCCAGATTTATATCTGGCCAAGGACTGTCACTCCAGCAACACTCCCCAAAAAGTCTGTGGGGGATTTTATATGCTGCTACAACAACAACCGTTCCCACGACAGTCGGGTCTACGTAACCGGAACGACCCAGATTTATATCTGGCCAAGGACTGTCACTCCAGCAACACTCCCCAAAAAGTCTGTGGGGGATTTTATATGCTGCTACAACAACAACCGTTCCCACGACAGTCGGGTCTACGTAACCGGAACGACCCAGATTTATATCTGGCCAAGGACTGTCACTCCAGCAACACTCCCCAAAAAGTCTTTGGGGAATTTGTATGCTGCTACAACAACAACAACACTATAAATATAAGTAAAAGTGGCTTTTTAAATTAAAATGTGTTGATAGTAGGAGGGATATATTAACAACAAATTACTTAAAGAATATTAGTAGCAACACTGTTGAAGTAATAAATTCAGTTAAAGAAGACGTCCATTAATATCGAGCCCTAACCGCCAAAATAACGTAAATTTTTCAAAATTTTCTTCATGATAGGAATATTTCTGCATCAAAAAGAAGATTTTGAAAAAAAGGTCGCTTACGTTATTTGGCGGTTAGGGCTCGATATCTCCACCGAGTTTTATAAAAAAAAACGTATACTTTGAATGATATAGCTATTGGTTCCGTGACGGAAATCTCAGCCGTGGGCTGCATCTGATTTGAA
>NW_016215389.1:1394-1693 GCF_001687245.7 Rhagoletis zephyria | reverse complement strand
CCATAAGCAATCGCCCCAAAATTTTCACCAGTTCAAAAATTATTGAGTTGCACATCGTTGGAAAGCTAAAATTGCCCTTATTACTGATATGTTAATATCTAAGTGGAGCCCGAAACAATTCCCGAGAAAATCGGGTCCGAGCTGTACCTTTGGTTGTGCTTTGCCTATTGCTTCTTATGCCATCTAGCGGAGTAAAGCAGTTGTGTTTTTGAAAAACTGCGTATTTTGGTCAACTTTTGACCCGATTTTCTCGGGAACCGTTTTGGGCTCCACTTAGATATTAACATATTAGTAATCAG
>NW_016215389.1:322-1317 GCF_001687245.7 Rhagoletis zephyria | reverse complement strand
GAAAATTTTGGGGCGAATTTGTTGTCACTCTTTTTGAATTGTGATCTTAAATTTGAAAATTGTATCCCTTTATTTTTAGTTTTTTCTCCTGTTGTACTTTTGAGCAGTGACATTGATTGGATTGCAAAACTGAAATGGTTAAAACTATGTAGTTTCAACTATAAAAGTTAATTACTGATAAACTGTTAAAATGTTTTTAGCTGTAATTGCATTAGTAAGAAAACTTTTGCAATCAATTTGACTGAGTTGTGCAAATCATTAAATTAATTCAAGTTATATTGCTATTTACTATTGATAAAAATATTTTTTTTAAAATTACCTTGCAGATACATNCTACTGCGCATGCTCCCCACTTTGCTGGCGAAGCAGAGCGGAAGGGGAGGAAAAGGAGGTACAGTGGAAAGGGGTGCGGTAGAGAGGAAGGGGTGTGGGAACTGTGTAGTAACTGCTGGCTATGCTTTGGGTAACGGCAGCATTTTTTTCCTGTGGGCAGAGAAGAAACGCTGATCGGTAACTGGCTGAGAGGGGGAAAACAGTGGGGAATGAGGAGAGCAGTACACGAGCTTGAGGCGGTGGGAGTTGACAGTGTTTTAGTCACGTCAGGGTGAGCCACCGATCAAGTGATTTTTAGAAGTTTTATGTTTATGTTTATGTTTAGGTTTAGGTCTAGGTCTAGGTCTAGGTCTAGGTCTAGGTCTAGGTCTAGGTTTGGTCTAGGTCTAGGTCTAGGTCTAGGTCTAAGTCTAGGTCTAGGTCTAGGTCTAGGTCTAGGTCTAGGTCTAGGTCTAGGTCTAGGTTTGGTCTAGGTTTATGTTTAGTTTTAAATTTAGATTTACTTTTAAGTTTAGGTTTAGGTTTAGGCTTAAGTTTAGGGGTAGATTTGTTTGGGCAACCTACTCGCTTCAGTCAAAATTTTTGTTTAGACCAAAAGATTTATATTTACAACTAAAAACTTTCCCTTATGGTTTTACAAACAGTTTTTAATTTAGTTTTTC
>NW_016215389.1:0-234 GCF_001687245.7 Rhagoletis zephyria | reverse complement strand
TTGATACCTCCAAATTAAAAAAACATACTTTTAGTTTTTGCAAAAATAAAAATTGCTATTAAAAAATAAAAAAGTAACAACTTACAATCAATTAAAAATTCAAATTTAAGAAATACATTGGTTTAAGAGTACACTGCATAAACTGAGTTTATGCTGGCCCTGCTAGTACAATTAAAAAAGATTAACCACATGATAATGTAATTTACTTTATAAACTCAAAATTTTTTAATACTT
>NW_016215388.1:0-1693 GCF_001687245.7 Rhagoletis zephyria | reverse complement strand
AAAAGAGAAATCGATTAAGCGGTGACTGTTTGTCCGTCCGTCTGTCCGTTTGTGCACACGATAATTCGAGTAAAAATTGAGATATCCTAACGAAATTTGGTATGTGTACTTCTTTTCAGCGTATGTAGGACGGATGGCATCNCAAGGGTATTATAACTTTGTTCACATAACGGTTGTTTGTTACAGGCAAAACGAATCGAGATAGATATAGACAAATGTATACATAAATGAAATCAGAATGAAAAGAGAAATCGATTAAGCGGTGACTGTTTGTCCGTCCGTCTGTCCGTTTGTGCACACGATAATTCGAGTAAAAATTGAGATATCCTAACGAAATTTGGTATGTGTACTTCTTTTCAGCGTATGTAGGACGGATGGCATCGAAAATGGGCAAAATCGGACAATAACCACGCCTACCTCCCATATGACGGTAATTTAGAGAAATACGAAATTTTCGTTACATCAGTATCTACATACTAAAGCTAATTTATTCAAAATTGATGCTTGCAACAATTCTTTACCAAGAAATACGTTTATGGTAAATTTTTGAAAATGGGCGTGGCACCGCCCACTTATGATCACATATACATACATATGTATATCGGTAACCCTTCTACCAATTTGTACTAAACTCGGTGAGGTTATTGTGTTTGCCACATAGAAGCAAAACGTTGAAAGTTACTGAAATCGGACTAAAATTACGGCCACTTCTCATATAACGGTACATTTCAGAAATGCTTGAAACTTCTATATTTCGAGATTCAAGGACGCTTATTTAATCAAACTTGATACTAACAACAATCCCTTGAAAAAGAGCAACATTATTTGGAATTTTGGAAAATGGGCGTGATATCGCCCACATATGACTATATATAAGTCTATCTCATTATGTCTAACTCAACGTTCTATCGAAGATGTTTAAAATAGGGATAAAACCACCCCGGCTTACCATGTCACGGTAGTTTTCGGAAAGGTGGAAAACATATATTTAATACTTGCGCCGGGTATTTAGTGTTCGGCTCCGCCCGAACTTAGACTTGCTTACTTGTTACAGTTACGTTTATGATTATTAAAGAGTTACAATATGACCACTTCATCACATAAGTCATGCAAAAGCTAGTGGTACCTATTACTTATTTATGTACATCAAAAATCCATCAGCATATTTTCGTTAAAAATATAATTTTTTACTTGAAATTTATGGTGTATTGGTATAAAAAAAAATTGGCAATAGATAGGTTCTAAGAATTCAAAATATGTACATCGCACGTTTAATAATATACAGAAGTATTTCAAAATTTAAATTTTGTGGGAAAACGCAATCAAAGTTCAAATTCATACAATTCATACAGTTGGTATACAAAAATACAGTTGAAAAGACCTATACCTTCGCCATCTTTGGGAAGTTTAGCCATCTGTTAAGCTGAACATGTTTTACTTATCAAGCTTATTAATTGTATGAGGAAATCTCTAAAAACGTAAATTTTGAGTTACATCTCTATATTATTAAACGTGCGACATGACGAAAACCAAAAAAATTGTTTGTCTACAAATTTTATTGAATATTTGTAAATTAAGAAGTATTTATTTAGATGAAAAAATTTATTAAATGACAACAGTTCCTCCTGTTTTTTTTGAGAATTGAGGACATAAAATAAGTTTCCACCTATTCGACTCACCTTTAGCCGCGCTC
>NW_016215387.1:0-1693 GCF_001687245.7 Rhagoletis zephyria | reverse complement strand
AACCGACTTCCAAAAAAGGAGGAGGTTATCAGTTCGTCGGAATAGTTTTGATTTTTTTTTTGGCTGTTGTATCCACGATACGATTTTATTTTTTGAAGTTAGAACGTATTTGTAAGTGCAGGATGATTCGAATTTGGATAACATATAAAATAGATACTATGCGATACCTCCCTTCACTCAGAAATTGCTGCACGGAATTAGATGAAATATTGCACTTTTATTCCTTATAACTTTGAATAACATTTGGAATAGTTTCTAGGTTTTTGAAATGCATTAACGCCAAGCGGATTCACAAGTAGGTATACATATTATTTTCCAGAGAGCAAAAACACTTAAATTTCGAAACGGTTCTCTTCTTTATAAAGCAATCGCATTTCTGGCTACTATATTTCAGGACGAATGGATAAGGATTGATCCCAGAGCTTGTGTGAGAAAATCCAATTTTTGGCAGCCAATGTCAGTTACGCGGTTTTGCAGAATGACGATACGCAGTTTTGTACTTTAAACGACGATATATTACCTATCTATAAATTAAAAAAAAAATCTAAAGTATAACTCGCAATGTGTGCTCAGTTGTTTTAAAAATCGACTAAAAACAAGTAAAAAGTGCTGTCTTCGGCCATGACGAAGACTTTATACCTTTCATGAGTAAAAAATAATATAAATTGAACCTTTCGCTATATTTTTAATCAGTTATTTGGGAGCTATACATTATACTAAATTTATCTTGATGGTTTCCCCTGTGGACTTAAGCAAACATATTAAAAAATAGCAGGTCGTCAGCCACTTAAATGGAGGAGTTGTATTGCATGCGTTACAGATCACCGATCGCTTTGATTGTCTTGCTAGCCATTTTCTGACTGATCGGCCATATCTGTATAAACAGTTATATGAAAGCTATAGCTATATATATATATATATATATATATATATATATATAGTAGGCCGACTTATATGTCTTTCTATAAGTCTTTCTGATCATTTCGATATACTTTTTTTATGGGTCTATCGGACAAAAGTTATGATACCATTTCATGCCCATTCAAGGTATAAATATGTTTTTTTTTTTCTAAGTACTTTTTGCAGCAAAAAGCAATACGCAAATGAAATTTATGTGCTACAGAACTGCAAACAACCGAAATTTTAATAAGTATATACATACTTAGTATATATGTAGTTATGTATAATTAGAACACCATCCNTCTTTCTATAAGTCTTTCTGATCATTTCGATATACTTTTTTTATGGGTCTATCGGACAAAAGTTATGATACCATTTCATGCCCATTCAAGGTATAAATATGTTTTTTTTTTTCTAAGTACTTTTTGCAGCAAAAAGCAATACGCAAATGAAATTTATGTGCTACAGAACTGCAAACAACCGAAATTTTAATAAGTATATACATACTTAGTATATATGTAGTTATGTATAATTAGAACACCATCCGAAGACAAATAGTATATGGTAAAATTAGGACAACACGTCAATAAAGTGGCTAGGGGATGTACGGCCATGATAATAACAAAAACATTTACCTTTTCATTGTTTATTTGTTTTTAACACGCGTGGAAGAAATGCTGAAGGACGAGTAGCAAATTATTTGCCAAATTTTATAGACTTTTTTTTATCAAATCGCAGCTTAGTGCTGTACGAGGTTGTTAGCAGAAGCACATTGTACAGTGGCCTTGCGGGG
>NW_016215385.1:0-1693 GCF_001687245.7 Rhagoletis zephyria | reverse complement strand
ACTAACTAAAATTTTGTATTGCTCAAAATTATGCGGCGGGGACTTATAAGTCGATAAAATGCATCATAATCAATGAAAACGGGAATTTTGAATTTGTACTTAGTAACGGTTTTTTGTATTTCTGCGGCTATGTGAGATTGGGCCTTTCTATATTAAGGTAACGTTATGTATGTATGTACTTTAGACCGTATCACAAAAAAATTCAACGTGTTCCGAGCGATCTTGACATTTTTTTCTTTTACTTCTCTTATTCACATTTAGCATGTTCCCGTACTCNGATAGAACTTTTTTGGCTGATTTCAATCATAAAGTTCAACTTTTTTTATATATATACTATCTCGGAAACGACTCGACTGATTAGGAAAGTATTGATGCTCATTTAAAGATAATTCAAATACCTCTTATGCGACGTCCATTATACTATAACCATTTTTCAAACCAATTTTAAATAACCGCCATTAAAAAAATATATATTTAGTTTTTTGTTTTTTTTTTGTATTTCCGGCTTAAGAATATAAAAAATTTAATTATAACTAGTAATTTTTAAGCAAAAACCCGATCGGACTTCAATTCTCATATAAAATCTCTTAATCTTAATCACTTCATCCAATGAAAATCTATAAAAATTACCTGGGACCACCTCTGAGGTACCTCCTTGCCTTTAAAAACTTAATTATAGAAATTGGTTAGCGTGGCCCAAAGTTATGCGGTAACATGCATAAAAAATAAATAAATAAAAAATTAAAAATAAAAATAAAGTAAATAAATAAAAAATATTCGAATCGAAACCGACGAAATGATAACCTCCTACTTTTTTTATGTCGGTTAAAAATGAGTGGCACATTAATCACCTTTATTTTGACATCATTAGTTTTTAATAGGCTATGTAGTTCAGAAGATATTATTAAAAAAAATTTAACTTCAACCTGTAATATCTTCGGTATTTATTGGTATGGTTGAAATCAGCCTAAAAAGTTCTATCGAGCCGCATTTTTGGTTTTCGCATAGCTAAAGGGTTAGTATTCTAGGCCTATGTGTACGCTACGACTTTGGACTATTTCTGATTAAATGCTATAGTACGGGAACAGGGTAATTGTTAAAATATATCCGTGCGGCCAAAACGTATAAAAATGCGACCAAAATTTTTGCACTGTGCTGCCAAATTTAGTCACTCTCATAGGGTGTTCAAAATACATCGTGATACGGTCTAATGTACATACTTACATAGTATGTATTTTAAACTACGAAAATATAAATTTTCGAAAACTTTTTTCAAAACGCAAATAAAAATAATGTTCCGATAGCCATGTGTTCTCTCTTTTTTCAATTGCTTAGAAATCTAAAATTTAAAAAACCTGTATTTACTATTTTTATATTTTAAGTAATTCGGAATTACTAATTCTCATCAGCTCGAAATACAACAACCAAAACTGGAAAGATGGAAAACTCGAAGAATTTCTTATAGAATGTTGCGACCCTTTCATGGTTTTAGAGGCCTTTTCCAGTTTGGGTCGATACACCCAGTGCAAAAGAGGGAAAACTGTATTTTTTACAAATGGACCTGGTTTCTTCGTCGCGTTTCGAAATCTATTTGACTTGTTTAATTAAACACATAAAAAAGTAAAAAAAACTTGATCCACGTGCAGCACTCAACTATAAGCATAATTCAAGCTGAGACTGAGAAAGCGTATAC
>NW_016215383.1:0-1693 GCF_001687245.7 Rhagoletis zephyria | reverse complement strand
TTTGGTTTCTCGTTTTTCGATCTGGAGACAGCCATGTAGCTTGGTGTATCTTCTTATGCAGGAATCTAGTACAACATATTACAATCTTTCGGGGCCTGGTGAAGTCGATCAACCTCAATCCGTTATCGGAAGTTTCATCCTGGAGGCTGAAGTTTCCGAAAGTGGCACCAAAGATCCCTTCCTTGCCCACTTAGGCATTGAAATCGCCAAGCATGCTTTTAAATCGTATCGTAAGGAGCGCTCATATGTTCTCTCCAAGCGCTCATAGAAGAGATCCTTGGACACCTCGTCCTTCTCTTCCGCCAGAGCATGGGCCCAGATGAGCGAGATATTGAATCTCGCGCTCCTTTACGTGGCAACTATAGTAGTTGTCGCAAGGCTCCACGCTTACCTTGCCTTGCCCATTCCACCGCATTTCTTGGATGGTGGTGATGTCAGCCTTAGTCTTCCCAAGGTCATCAACCAGCCGGACATAGGCCCCTTCCCCATTAAAGGTCCGGATATTCCAGGTACATACCCTCCAATCATAGTCCTTAATATGTTTGCCGTGGTTGTCATCAAGGGGGGTCTCATCCGAGGCGGTTTTTTTCATTGGGCGGGGTTTTAACGTGGCAGGACCCAAACCCAGCGCACGCAAAGTTTTACGCCTTCTGACATTAGCTCGCTCCCAAACGTGTGTTTGGTCGCTACCCAGAGGATACTTGGAAATCTTGAAAATCTTTCAAGGTTGCCAACTAAACCTTAACACTTTCTTTAAGTACAATGGGTAGGATACCATCCAGACCTGGCGTTTTGAGACTGTCCAAAGACTCAACAGGATTTCTTAGGGCATGTTGATTAGACACAGTTCTGGCAACAAACCAGTTGTACCTTGACAATGTGGTTCTCGCATACCCTCTGTCATCAGTAGAGGGAGAGCAAGGCGTAACCATCCGCTGATTCGCAGGAAAGTGAATCCCTTGAAGAAGAAAGAGTGTTTCAATCATACTCTCCGTTAAAGCGACATCAGGCGTCTTACGTGAACGCAGCTTTGTGGTTTGACTCAATAGGGGTATTCTCGAAGTCGNCCCAGGAAAGTGAATCCCTTGAAGAAGAAAGAGTGTTTCAATCATACTCTACGTTAAAGCGACATCAGGCGTCTTACGTGAACGCAGCTTTGTGGTTTGACTCAATAGGGGTATTCTCGAAGTCTTGCATGATGCACGGATTGCACGAAATGCAAAAATACCAAATTGCGAAGAGTACGAGAGCACCCCATTGCAAAGTGGTAGCATGCATGGCTAGCAAGCAGCGAAATTATGTGTCATTCCCACGACAGCCGGTCCTACGTTGTTTCGGCGATCTAACCCCGTTTAGGCCGGCGAAATCCATCAAACGTTTCTCGACCCTAGGGCTACACCTTCTCCGCACCCTTCTGCTCAGGGCTGGCATAGAGTCAAACCCAGGGCCAGAAATCTACACCTGCTGCGCATGCCCGAGACGACTGCATACAAACTCCACCTCGGTCAGGTGCAATGCCTGTGACGGGTGGAGTCACCTCCGTAACTGCTCGGGCCTGCGTACCGGACCGNCAACACAACAATAGACACACAAACAAACACAATAGCACCCACACACCGCCGCCGGCAACTCCTAGTCCCGCCAACAATTTGCTCTGTTTGTCAGTCCAGAATATACCGTAACGTGACATCAG
>NW_016215382.1:0-1693 GCF_001687245.7 Rhagoletis zephyria | reverse complement strand
ACTGGCCAGCAAGTGATAAATCTTATGTTAGTTAACACATCAAAATTAAATTATCCGTCCTTGACAACCAATCGTACTGATTTTTTTTCAAACAGTTTTAATTGAATAAACTGATCAATTTTGACTGATCAAGTTTGATTTAATATCAGAATAATTTAGAAAAAAAACCAAAAAGCATAAACGATTTAATAATGATAAAAAGCTTTTTTAAGCTAAAAATGATGATGCACTAACAAATCACAAAAAAACATGAAATCTAGTGCTAACAGGAATAAACAAAACTAGCCGGCGACACAGCCTACTAGCATTGATGACGATTTCAATTGCACTGTACACTGTACGAAGACAGTTATTGTACAACAACAACAACACCAACAGTGTACGGCAGCAATGTACGGGTGTGCACGACAGCGTGTGTGATTTGGTGTGTTTCTAGTGTCTAGCCCAGTCTCCACTTAAGCAGATTGAGAGCTCTCTTTTTTTCTTTTGAACTCTTTTTTTCATCATGTACGGCAGTCTTTTTGTACAGCAGCCCCTTTTCAAATGTGTGACTCTATCAGTGTGTTTTTCAGATCACTTTCTTTCTCTTTCTTTCTCTCTCTCTCTCTCTTTCTTTAACTTTGGCCAATTAAGGCAAAGATAAAGCCGGAGACTGACACACTGTCTGGTCCTTTTCATTCTTTTTCCCTTTTTTCCTTTCATTCTTTTTCACCCTTTTTTCTTGTTTTCAACAGTCGGCGATGTTGAGGATAATGAGGAAAATTGAGAGAGAATCGCAGAACACACAGGCATGCCAATGCTAATGCTAACAATAATGCCCATCCTTTGTCAGTGACAGCACACCGGAACATGGTGATGGCTAACAATGGTGACAACAGCTCGGTGAATTGTTTCATTTTTCATTATTATGTTTCAGTTGCTGTCGTTGCTTAGGAGCATCAGCATTTTCTCTTCTCTCTCTCTCTCTCTCTCTCTCTTTCTGATTTTTTTCCGCTAAATCCCCCTCTCCAAATTAGTAGACAAAAACTGACGGACAGTGTGCTCTAGCTGAGCTGAGCTGATTCTCTCGCTTAATTGGAAGATGACCCCACCTTTTGCTGTAGCTGCTGGTGCTGCTGCTGCTGCTGCTCCTGTTTTTGACACCTCTGATTGAGCTAAAAATAGCTCTATTGATTCGGCTTTTTGAAAAGGCGGTTTGGGTACTTTTGGGAAAAGTGAAAGAGAGAGAGAGAGTACTCTAGTTCACTGTACGACAAAATTCAGGTTTGTGTACACCAGCAGCAGCAGCTGCAGCAGCAGCAGTCAGCTTAGGCTTTAGCGTGCTGCTACTCCTGTGTACCAGGCTTTTTATTTACTATACAGCAAACACCGCTTTTCCGTGTGACTGTCTGCTTCAGCTTTCAAACGGTCAGCTAAAAATTGGGAAAGAAAAAAACAGTAAAACAGAAATAAAATTATCTAAGGTACACTGATAAGGCTAAAAACCACAACAGGAGAATTCTAACTAGAAAAGAAAGGCAAAATAACACACAGGTAGACAATAGAAAAGAAAAAGAAAGGAGAGAACAAAGTTAGCTTCAGGGGCTTTCACCGCAGCAGCAGCAGCAGCGTACCGGCACAGCAGACCAGCGTTTGTTTACTTAGTTTTTGCTGTGCCGTACATCACCAGCATCATCTTATTCCGCTTATCCCT
>NW_016215381.1:0-1693 GCF_001687245.7 Rhagoletis zephyria | reverse complement strand
AATACGTTTATGATAAAATTTTGGAAAATGGGCGTGGCACCGCGCACTTGTGATTACACATATGTATCTCGCTAACCGTTCTAGCAATTTGTACCAAATTCGGTATGATTATTGTGCTTGCCACATAAAAGCAAACCGTTGAAAATTGTTGAAATCGGTCTTAAATTACGGCCGCTTTTCATATAACANATGATTATTGTGCTTGCCACATAAAAGCAAACCGTTGAAAATTGTTGAAATCGGTCTTAAATTACGGCCGCTTTTCATATAACAATAAATTTCAGAAATGATTGAAACTGCAATATGTCGAAATTTAAGGACGCTAATTTACCTAAAATGTATACACCCGGCTTATCATGTAGCGGTAGCCTTCGGAAAGGTGGAAAACATATATTTAATACTTGCGCCGGGTATTTAATGTTCGGCTCCGCCCAAACTTAGACTTTCTTACTTGTTTTTTTAATTTTCTGAAATCATGGGAAAGATATATTTTTATACAATAATTCAATATACAGTTGGTGTACACAATAACCATTGTCAATGGCACTTCTCACTTCTTGAAACCTTAATATAATAAACGTTCAAAAATTTGATTCAACTTCTTCCTCATTTTTTTCTAAAATAAAATACAAACAAATAAAAGTTTATAACAAATGACTAAGTAACCATTAAGTCAATGTGCAGGAACGGTATTTTTTGAGAGATAGTAGTCGAAAGTTCTAGCTTCAATTTAAACCTTGAAGGTTCTATCACCTTTTGTTTTTTTTGCTAGAGCTTCTAAGATATTGCAAAAAATGCGATTTTTTGACACTCTAACCTCGTTTTTTTTCAAAATCTGGAGCTGATGATATCTTTGTGCTTACGGATTCGTAATCAACACAAAAGAATCTATTAAAAACAGCTTTAACAATTGCCGTACCAAAATGTGTTTGTATTTTTGTTGGGCTGTATTATCCAGTAAAAGTGAGCAAAAATTCAGATTTCCGTTTTTTCTACAGAAATGTTTCCTTATGTGGTCCATGACACCCTTTGCTCTCCTATTTAGATATAGTTTTGTAAAATAATTCATTGAATGTC
This sequence comes from Rhagoletis zephyria, assembly GCF_001687245.7. Taxonomy (NCBI): domain Eukaryota; kingdom Metazoa; phylum Arthropoda; class Insecta; order Diptera; family Tephritidae; genus Rhagoletis; species Rhagoletis zephyria. The sequence goes on along the minus strand of NW_016215381.1, from coordinate 616 downwards.
ATCATGCATGGGCAAAGAACGAGCACACAATTTGCTAGCTTTTCTCAATATTCATCGCGATCTAGCTGCTAATGATGACTCAGTATTAAAAGAATTTTTATCTATACCTCGGTGAATTCGATGTGACTTTCCTTTGAGTTGTGCTGAATTATCTCCATAAGTTGTGCTGAATTATCTCCACAACTAAATACAATAGAAGTATTCTCTGAGTCTTGCAAAGCCCTTGCATGGTGCACAGATTGCACGGTAAAACCCAGTTTTTCGTATGGAACAGCTTTGCAAACCGTGCACTCGAGAAATCCTGCGGCCGGCCCTGGTTTTATGAAACATTAATTTTTGGGTTCATCATATTTGCATTTCTAAATGTCCAGCAGTAGATGTTGGTAAATATAGAAATATATTCCTTACCACAACTACTACTCATTGTCAATTGGAGTTTTAGTTTTCAAATGGTATGAAAAAGTCTGTACGCCAAGACACTTGATTTTTGCGTTTTTTACCACGATCGGTGCCCTTTGCATTCCCTTGAGGCCTCTTCAATATTAGTACCCAAACACGGGCAACTTTACCAAAAACCAAAACACGTGCTAACATTGAAGGGTCAAAAATAGTGCAA
>NW_016215379.1:0-1693 GCF_001687245.7 Rhagoletis zephyria | reverse complement strand
AGTACTTTGCGATTCGTTGCCTTGTGTTGGAGTGGCTACTGATGTAATGGGTTTGCTCACATCCCTTTTTGAATCCTCGAAATGTAACAGCGTGTTGTGTTTTTTGTTGCATTTCAGACAGTTTCTTAATATACAATTTTTAGAACCATGTCCTGGTTTTAGGCAATTGTGGCAATATTTCTGCCCTTGTATGAACTGAAAGCGTGCCGATGGAGACTGTTGTAAAAATTCCTTGCAAGAAAATAATGGATGTTTTCCTTTTTTGCACATGCTGCAAGTGTCATTTCTATGACCTTTGGATGTGACTGAAGTGCACACCTTTGCAGTTGAGCTTGTAGATTTGTCTTTGACACCCATCGCTTCCATGGATTGAAAGTGTTTCTCCAGAAATTGCAGGAATTCCTTGAGTGTTTGTACCTCCCGTGGCTTTGATAATGATTGTTCGTACCGCAAACGAGTCGGTTGATCCAGTTTCTTTAGTAGAAGGGGGAGCAGAAGTGGATCCCATGTTGATGTGTCTATCTGCAAATTTTGCAATGCTAATAGACATTCTTGTGTTGTGTCATGCAGTTTTTTGACATTGTCCATTGATGTGCTTCCAGGTGTAGTAGTTAGCTCATGTACTAACTTGCTCACCAGCAAGCGTTTGTTGTTGTAACGCTCCAGAAGCATGAACCAAGCTGCATCAAAATTCTCTCCTGNTGCAAATTTTGCAATGCTAATAGACATTCTTGTGTTGTGTCATGCAGTTTTTTGACATTGTCCATTGATGTGCTTCCAGGTGTAGTAGTTAGCTCCTGTACTAACTTACTCACCAGCAAGCGTTTGTTGTTGTAACGCTCCAGAAGCATGAACCAAGCTGCATCAAAATTCTCTCCTGTTGATGCGAAATGTTTAATTAAATTTCCAGCCTCCCCCACTAAGTGAGTTTTCAAGTACCACATTTTCTGAACTTTTGAGAGAGGTTGATTTATTACTAGTTGCGAGAATAGGTCATGAAATTCTTGCCATTTTAAATAGGTGCCATCGAATTTTGGAATTATTATCTTCGGCAATGAAATGGATTGCAGTTTAATCGGAAGTTGGTTTGAAGATTGCTCAGTATGGGAGTCACTATTAGCTGCTTGCAAAGTACTCCATACCTTTTCCTCAAGTGAAATGAAGTTATCGACCTTGTAGCCCTGCTCGGTTGGGTTGTCGAACATCTCATATATCCTGAAGTGAATGTCTTCTATATTTTCCCACAGTTTATTAATTGTTGGAACACATCGTGGTGAAACGTTGTCGTTCAGTAACCGTCGCAACGAGGCCATCATTACCCCTTGTCTGCGGACTAGTTTAGTGTACTCGTTGGAAGCTGCCTGTTTGGTTCCAGTATCATGCCGTGCTTCTGTGTTGACTTTTGAAGCTGAAGCATCATGTTGGTACGTACTTCCTTCATNTGTTATAGTAGTCCTTTGTAAAGTAGTAGTGATCCAGCTGGGGGTTTTCAAGCAGTCGAAGTTTGTTGTCAGTTGTTTCAAACTTCGACCACTCGCTGTCCAGTCTTCTTAATCGCTCTTCGTAATAGCTGATTGACTGCTTCCTGGATTGCGGGTCCTTTTTAAAGTTTCGGACAATTGATTCCATATTGCCGCCCGTTTATCTTTGTTGTCTGGCCAAATCCTCGAAACGATCCATTTTTCTTCTTTTA
>NW_016215378.1:0-1694 GCF_001687245.7 Rhagoletis zephyria | reverse complement strand
GTATCGTGGAATTTATTCTGGTTTCTATAAATTCAAGTATTTACGGTCAGACGAACGCACGGTTGCCACTTGTTAAAACAATAACTGCCCAAAAGCTGAAAAAAAAACAATCAAATTGAAAAAAACTACAAAATTTATTTTTCATGTTTGTACATTAGGGTGGTCCAAAACGTGATGTGAAAAAATAAAGTCGGAATTTTTATGCTCTCATTACCTAGGATTGTTCTACACCCAAAAAATAGACCACTATTTTTTATTTTGAAATCAAAAAATTTTTAGAGGTCGCTCAAAGCGCCCAAACTCTTCCATGTATTTTATATGGGGAAAAACAACTTTTCGCAGAAATGGTATAGAATTCTTAAAAATCAATATTTTACTATCGGAAAGCTCTTGTTATCTGCAGGAGATTCCCAGTAATAATACCCAAAATTTTAGTTAACCATTTTTTCATCGCAACTATAATTTATGTGTCCGCCAAAAACCAACAAAAACCCCGAAAAATGCAAAAGGGGGAACAATAAAATATCGTTAGTACAAAAAAATGGTTAAACAAACAATTGGGTATTATTATTGAAATACTCCTGAAGAGAAACCATATATATATTTTTTTAAATTTGCGAAAAATAAAATAATTAAAAAACAGCTGCCCTTATTGGAAAAAAAACACTGTACCTAAACTCTATTGATTGACTGTATATAGTTATTACAAAAAGCAAACGTTTAAGAGCATCAAAATAAAATTTTGAAAAAGAAATCCCCTAAGCTAATTTAAACGGTAAGGGCTCGATATACATACATATAGACATATGTACATACATACAAGCGGCTTGAACATGAGACCATAAAATTTTTGATTGTTTATTTAATTCCCTGAACCGCTATGACCGTTATGATATAACCGTTGTGCGACTAAAGTGTCAAATTGACACTTTTTGGAGATCGCTGCCCCTTGACACCGACTTTTTAAAAATAGCCTTATTCTGAAACTTTTCTTAAAAATCATGCAACTTTTGCCCCTTTTGCTTTGATTTTGATGATTTTTTCATAAAGTTTATATTTCTTTTTGTGCATTTAAAAATGCTTTTAGTATTTTCTTTCCACAGGCGCTTAAAATTGCGTCCGTCACGCTAGCTGACATACTTCTCCAAAAAATGATAAAAATTACTCAGGAAGTAGGTGCAATTTAGGTGTTATTTAGGGCCTGGTGCGCACTCGGTTTCCGAGAAAATTGCAAAAATATATGGGTCAGCCGACTGACCCACCCACTAAATTTCGTCGAACAATGGTAAATATTATTCAGGAATTACATGCAATTAAGGTGTTTTTTAGAGCCCCCGAAATTAAGCGAAGTTGGGTTATTGTGGTCCGAGTCTCTCGACGCAGACGAAGCTCCGTCTCGTCTACGTGAGGTGGTNCGGGTCCAGAGGTTGCTTTATGAACCTCTGGACTTCGTCCGTCAGTTCGTATAGATGCCTTCTGACATGTCTTGGCGAGGGCTACTCTGCAAGCAGGTGTCTGTTCGGTTGGTCATGTCTGTGCTTCCCTACTAAGAATTGTTGTGTTGTGCTCCCTTCTGGAGAGCATTTCAACCTCATCATGTAGGTGGTGTTCTGGCGACACCAGAAAGCAACCTCTCTGAAGTTGGCAGGACAACTTTTTCCCAAAGTAAAAATTCCTATCGGATAATTTGCCGT
>NW_016215377.1:449-1694 GCF_001687245.7 Rhagoletis zephyria | reverse complement strand
TATTTTAGCAATTCTGATCTCATTTTCAATAAAATTTGTTATGTTTAATTTTTGGAATTTTTTTAAACAAAACTACCCTGCAGGAAATTGAATTAGTTTGAATGTAATTTATTAACTACTTTATTTTCAATGATAACTAATTCAAATTCTCACTATTTTACCTGCAACGAACTCATTTATTTAACATGGCGATGTCCTAGGAAGCAGTCAATTGCCTTTTTCTGCATGTATTTTCAATTAATTTAAAACGAATTTGGCTTAAACAACTTCAAAGTCAGAATGTTTCTTTGAATACGCTTGCGTTCTGGACTTCACAGATGCTTTTTCATACTTCCAAGACACAAATTGTTTTTTTGAGCAAAGAGTATAAAAATTCGAAAAATTTATTCATTGCATTTGTTTTAAAGTAGCCTTTCAATTAGTAGATTTAAAACAAAAACACTTGTTTCCGTCAGGGTATCGATAGTACTATCGATAGCATAGACCTTTTCGATAGTATCGATACTATCGATGGTTGTGACTATCGTCTATCGAAACTATCGATGGAGACGACCATAGAGGTTGGAGCAGCTCCGGGTAATGGACCATTGAATGTGGCTGAAGTTATGACCACCATAACCAACGGAGTCTCCAAGCAAACGCATGTTCTGAATTTATACGGTAACAATTCCTAGCAATTACTATTGTATGTGTGTATTATTCATATTTGTGACTTTCTATACTTTGATCAAATCGCNCGGGTAATGGACCATTGAATGTGGCTGAAGTTATGACCACCATAACCAACGGAGTCTCCAAGCAAACGCATGTTCTGAATTTATACGGTAGCAATTCATAGCAATTACTATTGTATGTGTGTATTATTCATATTTGTGACTTTCTAAACTTTGATCAAAACGTATTAAGTATTTCTGAGGAGCTCCGGGTAATGGTCGGTCAAACTTGGGTGTGCTTAATGAGCTGTCTTGGCAAATGCGCTGGCAGGAATTTGAGTCTCTATAACTATACAAAACTCTTTTTTTTAATAAAAAGTTAAATATATTCGGAATTTTAGAATTTTACTTGATATATTCTCAAAATAACGCAAAACTCACGTTTTTTTCATAAAAATATAATCTTACAATGGATATTTTTTTAATTTTAAATTTACATTTAAGAAAACTCCATTCAGTACAATAACTACGATTTGAGTTTTTCAGTTTATAGAAACACAAACGTTAATTATGTTCTTAACTATTGACATTA
>NW_016215377.1:0-265 GCF_001687245.7 Rhagoletis zephyria | reverse complement strand
AGTGGAAATAATAGTTTTCTTTATAGTAAAAATCGAGTCCGATACGTCAAACGTGCTGGAATGACAGTTAAAATCTTGACATATACCACGGAATGATTCGTTTAGTTCAAAATTAGTTTTGCATGGCTTTAAAAATAGAGGTCGAAAGTGTCTTGACACTCGAGAAGGAACATTAAAATCTACCTCAGCCAGGAGGGCCGGGCTATTAATCAAGCTTGTCATTAATTTTGCGATAAATATTATACCCAGCATTTCTCTACGACTT
>NW_016215376.1:0-1694 GCF_001687245.7 Rhagoletis zephyria | reverse complement strand
TGTAGTTTGTTGGCGGCAAATGTCTCGCTGTGTTGAAAACAAAAATTTTTTGTTGTGATAGTTTAAAATAAAAAAACTCATAAAAATGGAAACTATAGAAGTCATATTGATTATTTTGATGTTGCTGGAAGCCAGAGAGTGTTTTAAGAGGATTTATGGAGTTCGTAGTTGTTGGGTGCGACCTGCTCTGCAAAATCGTGACACCCATGGATTTTTTAGCACGCATTTTGGATTCACTGAGGAATTCAAGCAAGCAATTCGAATGGAAAAGCCTGTANGAGTTTCGTTTATACTTAACCCTCAGGTAAATTGCTTGCATTATAGTTAGGTTGGGAGGCTTCCTCCGTAGGTGGTTCGCAGTAGCATTACAGGTATTAAATGATTAAATAAATTTAAATTTTAGCTACTTGGCTCACGGAGGGAGTAAGCCATTTTATTCCTGCGCTTTTAAAATAGGGCTATCCACCATGAAAGAAATCGTTGGAGAAACGTGCGATGTCTTGTGGGAGATACTTGGTCCTGTTTATTTGTCAGTTCCACTGAAAGATGAATGGAAGCGTATTGCCACGGACTTTTATTTAATGTGGGATTTACCTAATTGTATTGGTGCGATCGATGGTAAACACATCAATATATTTTGCCCATCAAACTCGGGCTCCCTTTTTTACAATTACAAAGGGACGTATTCTATTGTTCTGCTGGCGGTGTGCGATGCCAATTACACTTTTACTGGCATAGATATCGGGGCTTACGGTTCGCAGAGTGATGGCGGCATTTTGTGGAATTCAGGCTTTGGAAAACTCCTATACAATGGAAAACTGGATCTGCCTGAAAACAGTATATTACCATACACTGATATAAGTTTCCCGCACTACTTTGTAGGTGATAACGCGTTTCCATTGAAGTCATTTTTAATGAGACCATATCCAGGTTTGTATGAATACATAATTTATACTAAGTTATTTCCTCATTAAATGCATACTTATTTTATTAAGGAGCCAACTTGCCTCTGGACAGGCAAATTTTTAACAAGCGGTTGTCCAGAGCACGGCGCGTAATTGAAAAGTAACTTTTAAGTCCTTTGCAAATGAGCCCCGCATCTGCTGAAAAAATTGTTAAAGCTACTGTTGTCCTCCACAACTTCGTTAAAATGCACGATGGTAGCTATTGTCCAGCGGAGTATCTCGACCAGGAGGAAGGCGACGGTTTTAAAAAAGGATTGTGGCGGAGTGATGTTTCAACGCCTTTACAAAAGGCTCGGAGGGTAGGCTCGAACAATGCATCACAAAATGCCTTCAAATTAAGAGATATATTGAAGAATTTTCTCGTATCCCATCGAGTACAAAGTAGACCCCAATAAAGAAAAACGTAAANTTCTCGTATCCCATCCAGTACAAAGTAGACCCCAATAAAGAAAAAGGTAACCTATATTTTATACCTTTCTGGTAAGCATAATTTAATTATTATCGCATTTTCAGGAAATACTTCCTAAAGAATTTGCCAACGGGATTTCGGAGTTGAATTCGACTTACTTTTAGATACTTTCGTAACTTGCTTTTTACCTACGGAAAAATTTTGTGTGGAGGAATATGCTAACACCGTCAGGAAAAAATTGTCCAAATCAAGAAAATTTATTCTTAGCTTCAAATTGGTGACAGGTAATAAGATCAACGGAAATAAGGTCAATTGACTTT
>NW_016215375.1:0-1694 GCF_001687245.7 Rhagoletis zephyria | reverse complement strand
GTAGCCATTGATCTCAGCTTTGATTGTTATAACGAGTATTCGTACTATAGACTAATAGAACAAGAACATAGACTTAAAAAATCTGAACCAAAATTTATGCTTATTTATGTGTAGATTCACAGCGTATACCCTGCAGGAAATGGGGCTAGTAGAGTGTAGCTAACTTTTAAATACCCAGCTGTCGGCTAGATGTAACTTTCTAATTGTTTATTTTCTTCGTTCGGAACTAACTACTTTTGAACGGCGGTGGCAGCAAACAAGTTAGAACTGGTTGTCTCTGCATTATTTCTGCATTTAACTTACTTTCGCGCATAAAATACAAAAAAGAAAAAAATTACGTAATTTGTTTTAACATAAAAATTTAAAATTACCGTTAATTTCTTCATGATCCAATGATCAGATTAAACCAAATAAGTATGGGACCATCACTTAGCTACCACATTTTCTTTAAATCGGCTAACGTGGTCCAAAGAGTTCGGTAACACACATAAAAAAAAAATCCGACAAATTAATAACTTCCTCCTTTTTTTGAACTCGGTTAAAAAATAGTTAAGATCAATTTCTTTTTTAATGGACGCTGAATAATGCTTAAACTAAGAGTTTTTTAAATTTTTGATTTCGTTTTTGAAATTATTGAATTTTTTACTTGAAAGTGTTAAGAAAGCGTTACTTGTATTTATGTAAATTGCCTTTCACCATCAAAAGGTGCCAATTTCGATTGATAATTGCCTTTGCGATTACGATTAATAAAGCCCTTGGACAGACATTGAGGAAGGTTTGGCTATACCCTAAAGACGACTATTTTACTTACGGCCCACACTTCGTAACCATTAGGGTGGTTCAATAAATTAAAAATTAAGTTGGGTTCTCAGGTCTCTAGCAACACTAGATTAAATGTTGGCTTTCACGAAGTTCTTTAAATAAATTTCGAGCTAAATAGTTAAGTATATTCAAGAATACCTCGTTTTATTATAAGTTAGTTATTGTGTTTGCTAATTAAAAGTCGGATATTTATCGAAATCCCGCAAAAAAGCTAACTATGTACAATTTGGGCATTTTTATCAAGTGATAGTTTTTGCAGGACATCAGACACACACACGCCGTATAATCCTTAAAGAGCAGTTAGACGTGGCAATGCAAGCGTCTTTCCACGCATTTTGCCGCCAAAATGTGAAAGCGAAAGTCCACTTTCCCGTGTAAATACACTGAAAGTCGTTTTTGCAGATTTGCAGAAATTACTTTAGGAAATGAAAATTGCAAGGCGTAACTCCAATTGACAGAAAGCAAATCGCTTTCGAGAAATAATCGCGCTAGCAATTTTGATTCTGCTGAAAGTGCTGTCAAACCGATCGAGTGTTGCGGGGTGATCCGTCCGGGTTTTGGGGAATTTTGCATACAATTTAAAATTTGTTGTATAAAATATCTAAACCACTTGTAATTCAAGTACATATGTATTTACATACAATGCACTAGACGCACAAAAATTAAAGCATTTTCCGCAAATTGTTCAAGTCAGTTAAAAGTCAGATTTTCTGCATTCGATTTTCGGAAGCTACAAATTGCTTTACATTTAAGGTGTAACTGCTCCTGCTATTACCTTTAGAAATTTTTGAGTTTGACTGACTTTTCAAAACTACATACAGACATACTTACACTTGCCACGTCTAAAAGCTACCTTACAACCACCTGATTGT
>NW_016215374.1:0-1694 GCF_001687245.7 Rhagoletis zephyria | reverse complement strand
AGACATGGGAACATTAAGCAGTAGTATTTATTTTTTACCCTTGTTTATTATTAATATTTTTTACCGTACGACATTTCGAATGCGAGAATCTGCAAAAGTGTTGCGGTCTCTTTAAAAATACTATTTTAATAGGCAACTAAAAAATGGTAAATATGTTTTAAGCAGACTGAGACCTTGGCTTCAAATAAATTAATTAGCTTTCTCCAATGCCCTATTTCTTTAGTGGTTCTTGATTGAAAACTGGCAACAGTGCTTTTGAAGAGAGGGCTCTTTTAAATTTTATTATTTTCGTATGAAGTGTTGCAACAGCGTTTTTGAAAAATTGGTATTACGTTCATAAAATTTGGCAACACAACAGCATTGGAAGTATTTCTTGAACAGATGTGCTATTGGGGCAGCAATTAAAGTTCTATACACCTTAAGAAATTTAGCTGGCGTTTACTTAAAATGGTATATGCCTTCGCTTTTGTTTGAATGGTTTGTGTCTTGAATGAGTTAAAGCGTTTTGGTGAATATAATTTTTCAATGTTTATTATATGAAGGGCTACTGCAGATTCAATAACTATTTTCGAATGTCTTTCGATGATTTTGAGCTTAAAAACTAATTTCATAAATGAATTTTTTAAATGTACATAACTGATTACTTCTAATATGTATGTATATCTGATATAACTTAAAACAAAACTTCTATTGCTAAATATGTGAAAAGTAATGAATACATGTGTAGGTATTAAACAAATTTCAGCAATGTTTTTTTTTTTTAAATAGTCTGAAAAACGGAAGAGAGTTTTAAAAGCTTTACGGAGAAAGAAATGCAAAAGGATGGCTCCTTTTTTGAGAGAACTAGTGCTTGAGAATGGCTGCTGCTGAAAGTTAGAAATGAAAATGCACTTTGGAGCTTTAACAAGAAAAATGGGTTAACTTAGGATTGTAACAAATGCTAGCAAGGGTGATTGGTAATATTAATAATATTAGTGTAAGAAAGAGAGAGAGAGGGAGCAAATACTTTACTAGGCAAGTAAAATTGAAAGATTTAAATATTTTATTTCGGGGCGGTGAAGGTAAAAAACTAAAATTATACAAAGTTATATTTAATATGTTATAATAGAGCATGGTTGGATAGTTGATTGGCCGAAAACGTTAATTATTGATTGAATTCTATGTATGCCTGTTTATTTCTGATCATTTTTTCTAATACGTAGGAAAAAATCCCTCACTATTATTCTGATGAAATTTGTACGAAGAAAATATATGTACTAAACGGTATGATTTGAAGTATTTACTGTACAAAATAGTATTTTATTTAAAAACTGGAGTTAGTGTGCGTATTTTTAGTGTATTAGTAAGCAGTGTTACCTCACATTAGGTGTATACCTTTCACAAATTTCTTTCGCTANATTTGAAGTATTTACTGTACAAAATAGTATTTTATTTAAAAACTGGAGTTAGTGTGCGTATTTTTAGTGTATTAGTAAGCAGTGTTACCTCACATTAGGTGTATACCTTTCACAAATTTCTTTCGCTAAAAGTCACCTAACTTTTTTTAAACTTCTAAAATTGTTGATTTTTTTTTTTATATTAATATACGTACTTTAAATTTACAAGTAGTTTCTAAATACGAGAATTTTTAATACTAATAAATACATTAAAAGTAAGTTATAGCAAAAATACTCCGATTTAAATTCGAAACAAAA
>NW_016215373.1:0-1694 GCF_001687245.7 Rhagoletis zephyria | reverse complement strand
TACCCCCTTCTTTTGATGACGATCACGGCAAACATAGGAAGGACTATGACTTTAGGGTATGCACTTGGAATGTCCGAACCCTTAATCGGGATGGTGCCTCCGCCCGGATGGTTGATGTCCTAGGGAAAAATAAAGGCTGACATCACCGCCATCCACGAAATGCGATGGATGGGGCGAGGAAGGTAAGCGTGGAACCTGGCGACGTCTACTACAGTTGCCACGTAAAGGAGTGCAATTCGGTGTTGGATTTGTGGTGGGAGAGATACCGGCATTCACTCTAGTGGACGAAAGTCTAGCCACAATCCGCATCAAAGCGAGATTCTTCAACATCTCATTCATATGTGCCAATGCCCCGATGGAAGAGAAAGACGAGACATCCCAGGCTCTCTTATCTTAGAGCGTACATATTAGCTGAGTGTGATCGACTTCGCCGGGGCCCGAAATTGGCAGTATGTATTACTGGGTTCTAGCATAAAAAGATCCATCAAGCTACATGGATGTCTCCACATCGAAAAACCGGAAACCAAATCGAGCATGTTGTGATAGACGGAAGGCATTCTTCCATGTTTTAGATGTAAAAGATGAAACATCGATTCGCACTACTATATTGATGCATCCAATATACGACCCAACCTCGGAGCAGCAAAAAAAGGGCCCCCAACAATGCAAGGAAAGTTCAACGTCGAAAAGCTGCAATCAAAACAGACGGTCAATGAATTCGGCGCTCGACCCTCACAACTGCTGTGAGAGAGCACTCTTCAACAAACCGACTTACGCGATCAGCGGAACCACATTTCCCGCTCATTACTGGTACGATGAGGAGTGTGAGAAAATGCTTGAAATGCTGGCCGACAGAATAAACACCCGAAATGTTTAGTAGAGAGTTGAGCGACTTACGGAAGGTTTCAAAACTCTTGTGGGAACAACCGTGGCGACCTAGTGATCGATGAGTGAGGGAACACTTTTCGACCCTTTTGAATGACAGAAGCACTGAAAGAAGTAGAGAAGACGAACCCGAGGTCCCTGTCGATGACGATGGAGTCGATATCCCAGTGCCTGACTATGACGAAAAGTGCCAAAGCTGCTTCAGCTGACGGCCTGTCAGCTGAGCTATTTAATTACGATGGCAAGGAGGTAATAAGGTGCATGCCCGACGACTTGAATTCAAATGCGCTCTGCCCAATCCGCAAGAAAGGCGACCCCGCCATGCGTGCCAACTACCGCGGGATCAGCCATCTAAGCATAGGTTGCAAGGTCTTATCGAATGTATTGTCTCCCATGGACCAGGTATTCACAATACGCCAAATCTTGGAAAAGACCCGCAAGAAAAGGATCGGCACTCACCACCTATATGTCGACTTTAAAGCCGCTTTCGACAGCACTAAAAGTAGTTTCCTATATCCCCTCAAAACTCATACGGCTGTGAAAAATGACCTTGAGCAATACCACCAGCTCTGCTCTGTTGCCGTTCGCCACCAGACAGGGTTTCAGACAGGGCGACTCTCTTTCATGTGACTTCTTTAATCTGATGTTGGAGAAGATAATAAGAGCTGCAGAACTGAACCGCTCAGGAACAATTTACTACAAGAGCGTNAAAAACCGCGAAGCCTATCCTGGCTTTTCCAAGTTGGACAAGGAAGCGAAACGAATGGGTCTGGTGGTAAACGACGACAAGACGAAGTATCCCTGTCATC
>NW_016215372.1:0-1694 GCF_001687245.7 Rhagoletis zephyria | reverse complement strand
AGTAGAAATGAGCAAACAAATTTATGTTTTCATTATATACCCTCAAATAGCGCCAAAGACCGGGATTTTGGCACGTTGAGGTTAGGATATCTCAAAATTCTAGTGCTAGAGCAATTGTGCGGCCAGATTTGGATTCAGCACCAAGAAANGCATATCTACTAGCATTTTCAAGGCGAATAGAATTGAACAAGGTGGGTTTGCAAGGTCAGCTTTTTATCAATCATGGTTGTATTTAAGTGCATTTAAATTTGTAAATTTTTGTCAATTCAGTGCTGCCACAGCTTTAAATATTTAAAAATTATTTCAGGTCTTAACTATATCGAAGTAATTTTAGTTCAAAAAAAGCACTAAAAAAGGCACTAGGCACTAAATAATTTTTTTAGGCGTTTTAATTTTTAAAAAGCACTAAATCTAGTGCTTAAAGCACCAAGTTGGCAACTATGGCCATACCTAAACAAAAGCGTTGAGCTGAGCGTTTTCTGACGTCTAGCGTTAACGCTGAAGTGCCATACCTAAACAAAAGCGGCAACGCCACGTCAAATGAGGAAATAACACCAACAATAAGCAAAAGTTTGTTTGTGTGAACTACGAAAATTACAGTTTCGCAGTGCAGCCAACTTCACATCCTTGCGCCCTGTCAAAATCGGATTTTCTAACCGCTAAGCGTTGAATTGTTTGACAGTTAGACAACAATAACGCTTTTGTTTAGGTTTGGTTATTAGGTAGTTAAAGCGCCAAAGAATAAGAAGAAGAAGTGGTATCAGAAGAGGAATGTGGTTTTCTCTGCTATGAAAATACTTCATAAAAGAAGAAGAATACCTATAGAACGCATATTCGCTGCCGTTTCATCTCTTGCCTTTCTTTTAGCTTCTATATAACAACAAATAATTTCACATTTCTCTTTAAAGTCAGCCACACACCTTTACGTAACCTCTTGATGCAATATTTTCCACTAACCTCATTGTTATAAACTAAATCCAGAATTTTTTTATAAATTATTTCAAAATATTTGCAAATCATCTTCTACAATTCAAGGTTTTTCCTCACCAAACTAACATTAATCTTCATCATTATCCAATGACGGTCATGTACTTTTCAATAGTTACGATAAATCAGTGGCATTAAAGCACAGCGCACACTGGGTTCAGTGTAAGTAAAATTGAAAAAAAATAAATATTAAATATATCGATGACCCTTTACTATAACTACACAACTCAAATGCTAAACAATTTCGAGAAGAGACAATTAAATTTTTTCCATTTCATAATTTAGCAATACTTAATATGCCTTAGAATGTAATTACTGTGGATTATTTGAAGTAATTTTGTAGCGAAATTTTGTAGGCTTCCAAAGTAATGACTGCCCTAGAAATATGTGGTAAGCAACTTCGCTCTGGAATCGTCATGGCACGTGGCCCCAGACAAAAGAGTCCAATGGTGTCAAATCGCAAGATCTCGGTGGTAATTTGACCTCGTTTTTTCGTCATGCGCTGGTTGGCAATTGACATCGTTTTATTGAAACCACATTTCGCTCAAATGCATGTCATCCTATTCAGGTTATAAAAAAGCTTGTTATCATGTCACAATAACGTTCACTAAAAAAGTAGGTACCGATGAATCGGCCAATCCAAAAACCCCACCAATGTTTATGGTAGAAGGAAAATTATCCCTCAAAATGAAAGGAAACAAGTTAAG
>NW_016215371.1:0-1694 GCF_001687245.7 Rhagoletis zephyria | reverse complement strand
AGAGAGAGAGAGAGAGAGAGAGAGAGAGAGAGAGAGAAGAAAGTGAAAGATTGCCATTTTTCTCCGACCATAAATTCAGCCTTCACTTCGGTTGAGAACCACCTCGGCTAACTCTATGAAAAAAGCAGTAAAAGCAGTCGAAGAAAAGATAAGCTAGCTGCTTGGAGGAAAAGGCTGTTTGGCTGCTGTGCAAGGGACAAATCTAAAATCGAAAAGCGAGCAGAGTGAGAGAATCAGTTAAGCAAGCAGGGGCAGGCAGGCAGGCAAAGAAGGCAAAGCAGAGCTAGCCAAAAGAATGCAGCCGAGTATTTGCCGAGTTAAATATCGTCCTCTTTGGCGCAGCCAGACATGAAAGAGATGTTAGCAGCAGCAGCAGCAGTCAGTCAGTCCTTGGTGACAACAGATGATTTAATGGCCACTGCACGGGACTTAAAAGCAGATGATGCTGTTGATGCCGCTCGATGCAGCCACTGCTGAAAAAAAAGAAGCAGTAAAGAGGAAATGCTACTTCGTCGTGAGCTACTTTGAGGGCAAAAATCTGTCCTGTCTGCAAATGTCTGGCGACTGCTGCTGCAATGGCATTTGCGGCATTAGAGTGCCTAGGACAGTACAGTGCCTGTGGTGTCTGCCGCTTTTGTCATTGCTAATTATAACTAACGAGTTCAGACAGACAGATAGTTGAACTGTCTGCTGCTGCCGCTGTTGCTGGGTTGCTTAATTCAGCTCAGTTCAGTTTAGTCACCCGAAGTGTCTCGAGGACTCGTCTTCTTTTGACGAATTGATTTATGTATCCTCTTCACCAATCTCTCTTTCTTTCTCTTTTTTTCTCCTTTTGCCAGACAAACAGGCAGACTGCTGCCAATGTCTGTGAATGTGATTGTGCCACTGCGGTATAGCACAACAGGGCACAGCAGAGATGGGAGCAATACTGGTTCAAGTGTGTGAATGGAAAAAAAAGATTCAATTCAGCAAAAGTAATTGGGTAAAGTGAACTGTCACTACTGTGGTTCCCAGTTTTAGAAGGGTGTTTGCTTAAAATACACATTTAGATAAAAAAACGCACATTTTTCAAGACTCATCCTTGACACTTTCTCACCCTTTTTCCTTTTCCTTTTCCTCCTCGTCCAGTCATTACCTGATATTTCCAGGTTTTTTCAAATAATCATTTTGGCTGTACCTGTTGTGCGTAAAGCATTTTGTTATGGCGGTCACCAGCAGACAACATGCAATTGTCTTGCAGTGTGTTATGGGTTATGGTTGTGGTTTTGGTATGCTCGGTAATGCTCAACCGGCATACATTGCCGGCACTGCTATGGTGTTATTAGACGTGCGTACAAACCACATTTTCCACTGTGTGTGTGTTTAGTGTTTGCCAGTTTGTCTGTCTCCGTTGCCGTCTGCTCTTAAACACCCGCCAACTCTAAACACAGCTTAGTATCACTTAGCACAGACACATTGCACAAAAGGTGTCATAGCACCATTGGTCTNCACTTAGCACAGACACATTGCACAAAAGGTGTCATAGCACCATTGGTCTCTCATTAGCTTTGTCTCCCTCTTTACTTTTCTTTCTTTTGCTCTCGCCCTCGCTCTCTCTCTCTCTCACTAATTTTAACAACCTTTCTGGTTGTGCTGGTTGTGTTGTTGCCGTCGTCGTCGTCGTCGTCGTTGATGAGGTTGTTGTTGTTACCTGT
>NW_016215370.1:0-1694 GCF_001687245.7 Rhagoletis zephyria | reverse complement strand
TACAAACAACCGTTATGTGAACAAAATTAATATACCCTTGTGCACAAGTGCGCTCGGGTATAAAAATGAATTGCAGTTCGTGTGTTAGTTTGCTATCGCATAACTCAAGAAGGGCTCACCGGATTTTCTTCGTTTTTATTTCATTTCGTTTCTCTCTGTCTGCAGAAGATTTGTAAAGAAAAAATTTAAAAACCGGTGTTGCCAGATATCTGAAATATTAAAAAATTATGAAATGTCATACCACCAGCGATAAGAAATAATAAAACCATGCTACGATTCAGGAGCGAACTTATGCTTCACTTTGCTAAAGAGAAACAAAATGAAATAAAAACGAAGCAAATCTGTTGAGCCGTTCTTCAGTTATGCGATAACAAACCAACAGCAATTCATTTTTGTATGTAAAGATTTTTTTCGAGTGGTGGGAACCCTACTCAAATTTTTTCTTTTATTAAAGTTGTTTATGCATTCTCAGTAATGTACATTATTGCGGCTTATGTATATTTAATTTTTTTTTTTTATATTTGAAATATGTGGCAAAACCGGGTTTCCGATTTTTTCTTTACATACTTTCTACAGACAGAAAGACACAAAATGAAATAAAAGCGAAGCTAATCCCTTGAGCCGTTCTTGAGTTATGCGATAACACACGAAAGCAATCAATTTTTTTCGAATGATGGCAACCCTACCGAATTTTTTTCCGAATAAACTTTTTTTTTAATATATTCTCAGTGAAATAACATTATTGTGGTTCATTTATAATTATTTTTTTTCTGATGTTGCAGATATCTGGCGACATAATTTTTCCAATTTTCGCCTTACAAACCTTCTACAGACAGGAAAACACAAAATGAAATAAAAACCATGCAAATCCGTTGAGCCGTTCTTGAGTGATGCGATAACACATGAAAGCATTCCGTTTTTGTATATAAAGTGAAGTAGTTTTTGAGATACGCATATATCATATAAGTGGGCAATGCGACCCCCATTCTCCTAAAATTTCTTAAAAAAAAACTTCTTTGCTAAAGAGCGATTGTATATATAATCTTTATATATAAAAACGAATTGCTGTTCGTGTGTTATCGCATCAGTCAAGAATGGCTCAACGGATTTGCTTCGTTTTTATTTCGTTTTGTGTCTTTCTATCTATAGAAGGTTTCTAAGGAGAAAATTGGAAAAATTGTGTTGCCAGATATCTGCAATATCAGAAAAAAAATTAATTATAAATAAGCCGCAATAATGCTATTTCACTGAGAATTTATAAAAAAAAATCAATTCAGAAAAAAATTTGTGTAGGGTTGCCGCCATGGGAAAAAAGTTGTANATTAATTATAAATAAGCCGCAATAATGCTATTTCACTGAGAATTTATAAAAAAAAATCAATTCAGAAAAAAATTTGTGTAGGGTTGCCGCCATGGGAAAAAAGTTGTATATGCATAAATGGCTTGCTTTCATGTGTTATCGCATAACTCAAGAACGGCTCAACAGATTTGCTTCGTTTTGTATTTAATTTTGTGTCTTTCCGTCTGTAGAAGGTTTTTAAAGAGAAAATTGGAAAAATGCTGTTGCCAGATATCTGCAATATCAGAAAAAAATAGTTATAAATAAGCCGCAATAATGCTTTTTCACTGAGAATGTATGAAAAATACTAATTAAAAAAAAATCGTTAGGGTTGCTACTATTCGAAAAAAAATTT
>NW_016215369.1:0-1694 GCF_001687245.7 Rhagoletis zephyria | reverse complement strand
GACTTGAGGACCTTGTTGCCGCTCTGTACTTTATTGACAATTGCGGTTGAGTGCCGCTGAGAAGGAGAGTAGACTGTCGAAGGTAACCCCGAGGATTTTCGGTTATAACGCTTGGTTCAAGTGGAAAAGGCATATTTAGTTTCTGGAAAAAGCCGTAAACTACTGGAATATTTGTCCGACATCCAGTTTGCTTTGTAAATTGACTGATGTAGCAAAACCTCTGCGCCAAAGCTCTTTGATGTAGTATTTTTCCTGCAGTCATTTTTCAAATACTAAATCAAATACTTGCCTCCAAAGGAAAATGAGAGATAAAAAAAGAAAATGAGAGTAAAACAGCAAAAAAAAAAAGAAAAGTCTAAATAAATGGAAAAAGTGTAGGAAACAGTGGAATTGAAATAATAAAAGCGCTAACAATAATATTGAATGAATGGAAAAAAGTACAGCCACACATTTGTTAATAAATATAAAACACACCACTACATGCACACGTTTACGTTTATATCTAGCTTTATGCTGCCTAAGCTGGCATGTTCAACAATCATTTTATCTCACTGCTCCCTTTCACTCCTTTCCTCCCTTTAAACTGCACACAAACACTCACTCCCCCGTTCGCCCCTATCACTCCATTTTGTCAACTTACCTCGCAGACACATTGTGTTTTACAATCCAATTTAAATGTCTGTCCATGTGCATATGTTGTATTGCCAACTGTACAGTTAGCTGCACAAACGTTGCACATATGTTGCACAAAGTAGGATAGCCACAAGTTGAATATATGAGTAAACACACACACACACAACCATTGGTGGTGGGTGTTTGTTGCCAACAGAAATACGAGCGTTGTTGATATGTTGATGATGTTGATGCGATTGTGTTTACCGGCGGCAGTGGCAGCGGCGCAGTTAAGTTGAGTTGTTGAATTGAAAAATGTGAAGAAAAAGGAGAAAAAAGAAGAAGAGGAAATTTATAACACCAAATGAAGATAGATGCATTTACATTATTCCGATGTTTACATAAAAAAGTGTTTGATAAAATAAACCAGCAAATGGCTTAGTCAAACTGCTCGAATACTCGTAGTACCGGTACTACTACTACTCGCATTGCTGGCTATTGCATTGTTGCGAAAAATGCATTTGAAATGAAATGAAATTGTGTTGTATTTGACTTTGTTGCATTGTTTCTTGATATGTCCATTTCCACGTACATAGAGTGGAAGTTGAAATATTTGTTTGTATTTTGTTTTTGCTATTTGTGCTCCCCAGTAGATCTGTAAAAATTTATAACATTGGCATGCCGAGGGAGTCGTATTCGTACTAGTGTGTGGAGTTTTATATTAGTTTTATGGTAGCTCGAATGATATTTTGTAGCGAAATGGAGCGGTTGGAGGTACTGAAAAGATTCCCATACATACATACATACAGTGCCGGACAAAAGTATTGGCACAGAGAATTTTTCGCAATATCTGAAAAGTTTTTTATTCTAATTTATTTTCGATAATTTTTTATAAATATATAGTTCGTCCTACACCAAAAAACATAAAAACTAAATCTCTAAATNCATAACCTGCACTTTGTTATACTAAAATTAGTTGGGCTATAAAACTACATATTTAGAATTTCTCTAGAAAATCTGAATAAGAAGTTGTAAATTAGTAAGCAAATTTATTGAATTTTCCTGAGTTTTGCACAAAGTTT
>NW_016215368.1:0-1695 GCF_001687245.7 Rhagoletis zephyria | reverse complement strand
TTGAATGAAATGCGGCAAATACAATTGCGCTGGACTCTAGTACATACTACATATCGCATGTTTAATAATATAGGGATGTAACTCAAAATTTACGTTTTTTGAGGATTTCATCATACAATTAATAGGCTTGTAAGCAGAATATGTTCAGCCTACCATATGACTAAACCTCCCAAAAATGGCGGAGATATGTGTCTTTCCATTTATCTTTTCATATACCAACTATATAAATTGATCAAACTTTGATTGCGTTCTCCCACAAAATAGCAATTTTTAAGTAATTCTGTATATTATTAAACGTGCTATATGTATATTATATACATTAGGGCGGAGTAATTTTTTAGTAACAAAATTTTCGAAAAAAGTGGATAGCAAGTTCAAGTTCTCCGATTAATTCTAAGCAAAAATGGCGAACAAACTCTATACCAAAAATGAAGTTTGACCCTCCCGATTTTCAAAAGAAAGGCAATATAATGTTGAAGAAAACACAAAATTTGGTAAATAAAAAATTTTTTTCGTTCAGAAAAAATTACAATACACTGATTTTTCTTTTAGAAATTTGGTGTGTCAATCGTCATTTTTGGTAAGAATCGAACGTAGAATTGGAATATGCTATACAATTTCTCCGAAATTAAATTATTCCGCCCTAATATAGATATGTAAAAGGTGAATAGTTACTAGAGTCCGAGCGATTAATTGGCCGATGCCGAGGCTAGTATCGGCCAAAAGATTCGGCATCGATCGTTTTTGGCCGATTATTGAATGAGGTAAAGTTATTTAGTTATTTGATACGTTTTTCTTTTGTTATTGTAAAAGTTTATAAACGCATTTGTGCCTGAAATTATTTATTGAAATTAATTTATATTCAGGATTTAATCGGCCGAAGTATCGGCCGATTCTATGCCGATTAAATGCTGAATATAAATAAATTTTAAGAGCAAATGATTTTCTAAACTTTTATAATAACAAATGGTAAACATAATCAAATAACTAAATAACATTACTTCATTTAAGAATCGGCCAAAAACGGCCGATGCCGATTCTTTTGTCCGATACTAGCCTCGGCATCGGCCGATTAATTGGTCGGTCTCTAATAGTTACTCTAATAAAAAACTATGATAAATGTGGTAATATCAAAAATGAGGTGAATGCGAAGTTTGCTGTGAGAATGGATGTAAGAAAATTTTGACATTTTTACAAAATTTTTACCAAATTATACTAATTTTAGAAGCTCGGAGGAGAAGCTCGGCCAAACACTAACATATGTGTAAGCGCCAATCTATTATTATTATTATATTATTATACTAATTTTATGCGAAACAAAAAAAAAATATTTTAGTTTCAAATATTACCTGTAACTTGAGTATTTATAAAGTAAAGTTCTTACCTGAAAAGAGAGGAAAAATAAAGTTCATTATTAAAAAAAAACATTCACGCTAAACAACTGATTTTATACTAAAAATAAGCACAAGTTTTTGTATCGAATAATAATCTGCTGAGAGTCAAAACTAAAGATAATGGGTGACACGGTGAGTAATCGCGGCTAAAAGCTGGATTTTGCTAGACTTAAACTTGGCTGGACTTATGTAGAAACTTAGACGCGATTACTCAGCGTGTCACCTATTAACTTTCCCTTTCTTTTGATTCTCAGCACTTGTAACGGGTGATTTTTTTGAGGTTAGGATTTTCATGCATTAG
>NW_016215367.1:0-1695 GCF_001687245.7 Rhagoletis zephyria | reverse complement strand
TCTGAATTGTATAGAATCGGCTTCGACGTCATCGGCGCGAAGTATTTCATCCGTACCTCTACCTCAACAAAGCACTCAGCTGAACTCGAAATTCAACGATTGGAGGAAGAGAGGCAAATGGCTATCGCGCGTGTTCAGGAATTCCTCGATAAAAAATATAAGATTCTTGAAGCACATAACCTTAACAATGTCCCTAAGCATAAAGAAAATCTAGAAGACTCTATTTCAGCAAAATCTATTTATTTCGATGCCTTAACAGGCAGCTCAGCACCACATTTGATAAACANCGCACTGTTCAAATTGCGAAAATGACAATAGCGAGGCCTACGTATCCTGCGTTAAATGTCACAAGGCGTTTCACGAGTCCTGCGCCTATAACGTTTCTGACTCCTCCCCAAAAGTATGGAAATGTCTGAATTGTATAGAATCGGCTTCGACGTCATCGGCGCGAAGTATTTCATCCGTACCTCTACCTCAACAAAGCACTCAGCTGAACTCGAAATTCAACGATTGGAGGAAGAGAGGCAAATGGCTATCGCGCGTGTTCAGGAATTCCTCGATAAAAAATATAAGATTCTTGAAGCACATAACCTTAACAATGTCCCTCAGCATAAAGAAAATCTAGAAGACTCTATTTCAGCAAAATCTATTTATTTCGATGCCTTAACAGGCAGTTCAGCACCACATTTGATAAACAGAACTTCAGCATCGCTCCCGAATGGTCCCATTATTGAGCAATTCAAGCAAAATGAAAGGCAGAATAAGTCACTATTTGCTGGTCAGATTACTGCTACAGTGCAGTGCCCAAATTCTGCGCTAGCCTGCGCGCCCGCGATATCAACGAATGCAGCTACAGTTGCTGCTCAGCCCGCTGCTACATTGCAGCAGCTAAATTCTGCGCTAATGTGCGCGCCAACACCCACGACGTCGGCTATTTCTGATCAGCCCGCTGCTACAGTGGAGCACCTGAATTCCGCGCTAATGTGCGCGCCAACTCCCACGATGTCGACTTCTGCTGCTCAGTTCGCTAATACCGCGCAACACCCGAACTCTGCGTTAATGTACGCACCTACGACGTCGACGCATACAGCTACGCCTGCTGCGCAACCCGCTGCTTTGACGCAGCATATGCGGTTTCTGCCCTCGCCTACAACAGCTACACAACCTAGCTTAACATCGACCATTGTAAATTCCGTGCCGATATGCGCACCTCCAGCAAATTCCATGTTGTCGTGAACGCACATGGTCGCCCAGCCCAATTCGGTNACGCACATGGTCGCCCAGCCCAATTCGGCATATTCTTTCAACAACAATTTGTCCACCACGCAAATATGTGCACGCCAATCTGTGCCTAAGGAGTTGCCTACGTTTTCCGGCCAGCCCGAAGAATGGCCTCTATTTAGTTCTACTTTTGAATGGTCCACTACAGTATGCGGTTTAACTGATGCTGAAAATCTGATACGGCTTCAACGATCCCTCCGTGGCGAAGCTTTGCAAGCTGTTCAGCATATTCTCAAACACCCTTCTTGCGTTGGCACAGCAATGTCTACACTTAAGTTGCTATACGGCCAACCAGAAACAAAATTAAACTCTATAAAAAATAGGTTAAGATTATTACCACAAGTAAATCAAAATAAGTTAGTAAGTTTTTTGCCATTGGTGTAAAAAATTTACAAACGACTATTGAAGCGTGCG
>NW_016215366.1:0-1695 GCF_001687245.7 Rhagoletis zephyria | reverse complement strand
ATATGATGCATTGGAAATATGTGGACTTAATACAAAAAACGTTATTTTTAAGTGGTATTGAAGATAGAAGAACGAGTATAAGAAGTGGGGTGGTAATTGAAAGAAGCGCGCAGTAGGAAAGATTTGCAAAGGGTGAAAAGCGATAAAAAGTTCGGTATAAAGCGGTGAAGTTTGTGAGATGGAATGTAGGAAAACTGCATACAAGCTCGTATTTAGTGTTTCGAGGTAAAAGTGAGGTGGAAGCTCATGAAGAAGTTTATATGTAAAAGTGAATATAATTGTGTAGGTAAAAAATAAAAAATTGGAAAAAGTAGTTTTTTAATTGAAAAAAAGAGTGGATAGCAAAATTTTTTATTTTTTTTTTCGATAATATTGAAAAGGTTTCAAAAAACGTTATCAAAAACAGCTGAACTAGCCTAAGCAAAGTGTAAAAATGAGGTTAGGACACTGTTAAAACTCTTTAAAAGTAATACTTGTGAATAATTACTAGAATAGGTGCAAGTCGTTAGTAATAATGTTAATTTTTCATATAACATTAACATACAATTATTTTCTTCAAATCTGATGAGCTATAAATAAGGAGCTTTTACAATATTAGCTTTAAGTTGAGTGCTTTTTTTTTAATGTTCTTCTGTTTGCATAACAACTTGAAGTGAGGGAATTTTTAGTTGTTCCCGACGTTCGAGACGATGTTGTATTCATAATGTTTTTTTTTTTATTTTATTTTATTTTATAAACTTATTTGCACAATAATTAATATTCTACAAATATATCGCAATTCTCAGCACTGGCATCGGTGGCCTTCAGTTGTCCTTATTGTCCTGTGAGTGGGCGTTTGCTTTTATGTTACTATGAGATTAAACTCCTCTAAGTAAATCAACTTGTTTAAGGAAGTTATATATTGCTTGAATATTGTTGTAGGTGGGATTTTTTAGCAACTCGATGGGGTTGGCGGATTCTAATATTTCTTGTCGGCGAGTGTCTGTTGTTTGACAGAGTAAAATGTGGTGTAACGATAGGGGTTCCTCACTCAATGGACAGGCCGTGGGTGAAGCACGTTGTAATAGGTGAGCATGTGTTGCGATTGTATGACCAAGCCTGAGGCGTGTATATGGTCTCAATGCGCGCAGGGGTATGTTTGGGTCGTAGACTGGCTTCTTTCTGGTAGGGTTGATTGTTGAATAGTGATGGGAGTACATTTTCCAGGCGTCAGTCAACGATGTTAGACGTTGTCATAATAGAGATGGGCGCGGGATATGGGGACCCGCGGGATCCACAATACTAATTTCAAAATGGCCGGAAGGCTCCGGGTGTACAGACTGGGGACTAGAGATGGGCGCGGGATATCGGGGCCCGCGGGACCCACGGCACTGATCTTTTCCCGACACTCCCGATAAAATCGCAACCTCCGCAAATAAGCACTTTTTTATGTTTTATTGACAGTACCAGGTTGACCGAGCTGTAGTTGCAGAAAACCATAGCATATATAACATAATTCTTTCTTAAGTCGACTTCGGCGGTTATTGCTTAAGACCACAGATAAGTATGTACCATAACGGGTCTATATTATACGACGAATGGATAGTAAATTTGCCTAAATTAATGTGCACCCTGATTGATTTGTAGTCAAATTCAGGAGTAAGAACCTACATATACAGCGTGGCGACGAATAACTGTTACCCAGGTTTTTTTGAG
>NW_016215364.1:0-1695 GCF_001687245.7 Rhagoletis zephyria | reverse complement strand
ATACAGCCTGCAGACCAAGACGAAGGCGCTGGACTGTTCCTTTTTGGTACTTCTGTGTGTGTGGAAGGTTTCTGGCTTGAAAAAAAATCATAACTTTTATTGGTGATGCCGAAAAATGAAGAAAGTTGAAACGTCACGATTTCACCATTTCATAGAGTTTTCTGTGTATTGCATGCCACTAAACTATACGGTCCGACTAATTTGGTCACTACTGTGCCGCTGCAGCCGGGATAATTCTAAAGACTGCATTTACTTGCCAATTTGGATCATATTTCGAACATATGTATGTTAGCCAATTGAAAATAAATATTTGGACTAAAAAATTACACGATAGGTGGCGCTGAGGTTGAGTTTTTCTGAAATTCTTATACACTGGGAGAAGGATAGATTATCTATACATATAAGAATTAAATGTTTTCCTACGACCGCTATGCCTGAACAAACGGACAAACTCAGCTTCTTATATCGCTTATCTCTGGAACCGCTTAAGCTAACGTCCTGAAATTTGACACAGGCACATATGTTATCAATTAAGGTAACATCTTGCCTGTACAGTGTTTGCCCGTATGTGCAGAAAATGCACATGGCTACTGTACACAATGAGAGCTTTTTAGTAATGAATGAAAAATATTTTTCAACAAATAACTGTTATAAAACCACGTTTTCGTTAAATTTCAGAATANCTGCCTTAAACAGTTGTTGCGGATATATAGACTGGGCCGACTCCTCCTGATGGGACCGTTCATTTCTTCCACTTCCGCTTTCCATTCGCTTTAGTAATTTTCACTACCACCTACCTTGGACTGTCAGGCATCAACTATTTTTTTTTGTTTATGTAGACTAAGTGAAGGGCAAATTATTGGGCCGACGATTTTGCATTGATGTGTCACTTTTTTGTTGTGAACTCTTCTAAAATCATCGCGCATTCACACCCATGCATATAGTACGTAAATAAATAAATCTTATCATTGTAATACATATATGCATATATATGTGTGTACATTCGGATCATTACGCAATATTAGATTTGGTTGATATATATGATGATGAGTTTTTGGTTAGACACACTAATACGCTTGGTGACATCCACCAATCAGCCTTTGTTTGTTTGGGTAAGCACCAGCAGTGATCCATTGTGGAAGCGAGCATTTTAAATTGTTTGCAAAATTTGCCACAAAATGCAGCTTTGGTATGCTAAAGTACATTAACAGCGATTAAACTGAATTGCAAGTACAGTTGCATTTCAGCCAGCAATACATATCTACCAGCAGCACAAGCAGAGCCATGACAGTAGCTGGGTGGTTTGTTAGTTCAGTCGATACGCTTTAGCTGTAAAATAAAATTTCCCTTAGTGCGCCATAGGAATGAACGCGCGCTCCTGTCAGTGATTTAGTTCAGTCAATAAATCAACAGATACAACGGCTGTCGCATTATTAAACGCACACACACACACACCCAGACACACAGGCACACAGGCTTCACTTTTGCTATACACGCGTGTGCTTTACTGCGCCTGTTAATATGCTTCAAATTATTCACGAGCACCGATTAACGCAGCAGACTTTTGCACAGAAGCTCATTAAAATGCAATTTTAATATCCCAGCAATTATTGTGCGTCTGCTATACATACGAGTAGTCAATTTAATTTTTTTTTTTTGCTGGAAATTCATTAAATTTATCGGTGGCATACAGTC
>NW_016215363.1:0-1695 GCF_001687245.7 Rhagoletis zephyria | reverse complement strand
AAGCTTCAGTAGTTACTAAAATATCGCAGTTTTCGTATTTCTGAAAACCGCCGTTATATGGGAGGTAGGCGCGGTTATTGTCCGATTTTTCCTAAAAAGAAGTACACATACCAAATTTCGTTAAAATATCTCAATTTTTAATCAAGTTATCGTGTACACAGACGTACAGACGGACGGACGGTCGGACAGACAGTCACCGCTTAATCGTTTTTTTTTTCAATTCTGATCATTTATGTATTTAAAAAAATTAACTAAGTTTTGTACCCCTACACTAATAGATTAGCTATTTGTTTAAGTTTTTCGCACACAATTTTTTATTGCCTGATATATATGAAACTTTCCCTTAATATTCGCTAGCTCGAAATTGGTTTTAGACCCATAGTTTCTTAAGCAAANGCGTAGAGCATTTTCCGCATTTGCGATTTTTCCGTTTTTCTGATCCGTCTACAAATCTACCTGCTCTAGTGTATATATGTGTATTCATACATGAACTCATAAATCGCTAGCTAAGAGTGAAAAGTTGCTGCTAAGTCCACTTTTTCTAAAAAAATATATTTTGATGCAAGAAGCAAGAACAATTAAAAATGCATCGTTTTCCAAAAGATCGATTTGCCTAAGTATTTCAGTTTTAACTGTTTCTATGCAGTTATGCGAAAATTTGCAAAAAAGTGCGTGAGGAATATGGGTTTGAAAGGTTTTTATTATCTCCTGCAAAATTAAAAAAAAAAACTGGACTAAGCAACTCTATGCTCTAAGCTCGCAAAATATATATGTACATGTATACTAATATGAAGGTATAGTTGATAGAAAATAAGAAAGGTATTAGTATACGTAGATTAGATCAAAAAAAAATAAAAAATAAGGTGATATATGCAAATAAATATATAATAAACGACACATGAGCAAATGTAGTTGAAAAAATAGGAATCAAAAAATATTACACAGTAAGGAAAATACCATGTTTTGAAATTACACAAAAAACGCCAAAACCCTTGAACCTTAAGATTGGGTCGTAGATTACGGATCTGTATACTAGTTTTCCAGATCAGGCCGTTTCGCAAGGATATTTTCATTTTTATGAAAAAATAATCAATTTTGAAATTTTTTTAAAATAAAAAAATAACTAATCTTTTGTAATTTTTTTTTTAATTTGTTTAAAGCCTGTTTTTTGCGAAAAAATCAAGGTACAAGCGATGAAAATTGATGGATAAATACACAAGTTTTGCATGGTTAAATGAAAATTGCAAACATTTTTTGTATTAAATAGCGCCACGTAGTACATGAGCGCACTCATACACACTCGTACATGGCGTATGAGTAACATTTTCCATGTAACAGTTTGAATTCTTATTCATTCGCAAATCAAACATAAACTGAAAATATCTCTGGAAAGTCACTTGATCTAGAAATACGATATACGGATCTATAATCTACAACCCAAAATTAAGTTTACATACTTCGGCGTTTTTCGACTCATTTTAGCGTGAAACTATGTAGATAATATGGATTTAAAGAAATGGTATGAACATGGGAATCAAACCTTCATATTGTTACCTCAATACATATGTACATACATATAGGAAGGCACTCACTCATTTCGTTTCGAAATTTAGCTTTGTAAAAATGTCAGTAAATTGCTCACTAACGACATCATAGAATTCAAAAGCAACTACTATATCAATAAATTATTTGCAG
>NW_016215362.1:0-1695 GCF_001687245.7 Rhagoletis zephyria | reverse complement strand
CGGTTCAGCAACACCAACTCCTATATCGGCGCCCATGCATGCGCCACTTCCACCTAAGGTGGTCGATGATGAGCAAGCGCTTGAATTCAAGGGTGAATGCGATGTCGACAGTCGTCCGCCTATGCTTACATCACTACTATTGCTATTTGATGTTTCGGGTATTTTTTGGTTTTCATCAATTAAATAAACTGTGCGTCGGGAACCGGCTGTACCCAGTGTCAAGCTGCTACCCGTCACATCTGGCGCTTCAAGACTATTAAAGAGAAAAGAAACGGAAATATTTATATTAAACACTTTTCAAATTTTTACAACAACGAAAAAAGCGTTATACGGGTAAAGGGCTTTTAGAGAGGTTTACGTATTAATGCGACGTGTAATGCTTGTATGCAGTATTTATATTAATAGCACATTATTGTTAATCTCTAATGTGCCATAGAATATACGATCAATTATTTTTTGGCTGCGTTATGAAAAGGATTAAATACACACTTCGATATATGTATATATTCATATTAGGGCGGGTCGATTTGTAGGGGCCCAAAAAAATTAACAGAGGCACATCGCGATTATGTTTATTTGGGTCATTTCAAGCATTTTTGCCCAAGAAACCATAGGTCTAAAATGAATTTCGAGCCAGCGATTTTTTCTGTCTAGTTTTTTTTTTCAAAAAGTGGCTCACCTGTTGAAACAACTGTATTGGAAACTAGCCAAAATGTGAATCTGGGGATTTTTGGGGTCGAGAAATCCATTTTTGGCATTAATTTTTTCTTTTGAGGGCCGACAGAGGCAGCTTCCGTATTTTTTTTTTAATTTTAACGCCTTTTTTCCGAAAATCGACAACATTGTTGCGAAAATCCACAAAATTTGATTTTCTCATAATGCAATTTCAATTTTTAAATAGCCTAAAATATTCAGCCGTGAAAATTAGGGGGAAGGAAGGTGAATTCATGCACAACTTATATCGATTTTATTCAATTTAGGACAAAAAATTCGTTTCTTTTTCATTTGTTCTCTGAATTTTACAAAACAAATTCTTTACTTATTTTAATATATTTTTTTTATTCAAAAATTCAACTTAAAAGATAAAAATATATGAAATGTAAATGAAAAAAACACGGATTATACGAATATGATTGTCATGAATGATAATTCAGTCATATTCGAACCACCATTTACTTTAAGTATTCCTTATGACAATCTAGAATAATATCTAGAAAACAATTATCCACCGCTGCCTGATCCGAAAATTCCACACATACAAGGAACAGAAAGATTCGTTCAATTGCTTGCTATCGTGTCCAAACGAGTTTTAGAACAGCATAGAGAAGCTATGTCAGTGGCATTTGAAAGCCGTGAAAAATTCCCTAGACATGAGCAAAAAAGACTTTCAAAAATAACTCGCTCTCGATTCTTTTTTCGTCTTACTGTTCCTTCTATGATTGAATTCAAATGAATTTTTTTCATTTACATTTAATATGTAAAATAAAAATAAAAATAAAATAAATAAGAAATTAAAAAATAATAATTTATTAACGCTGAACATNCCTTCTATGATTGAATTCAAATGAATTTTTTTCATTTACATTTAATATGTAAAATAAAAATAAAAATAAAATAAATAAAAAATTAAAAAATAATAATTTATTAACGCTGAACATTTTAGGCTATTTAAAAATTGAAATTGCATTATGAGAA
>NW_016215361.1:0-1695 GCF_001687245.7 Rhagoletis zephyria | reverse complement strand
CTTAAAAATGACTACTCGATTAATGTGTCAAATTATTAATTGCAAGGCAAAAACAAAAAATTGCATTGTTTGTAAAACTTTTAATCGACTAATCGACATTTGCGATCATTTTTGGTTTTATCGTTTCAAAAAAGAAACAACTTGCTTCCAATATATTTTTTTGGTTTAAAATTAATTAACTTTCTGATTTAAATGAGTTTGTAAAAAGATAATTTTGAAATTTGGTTGGAATTTTTGGTTCTTAATCCGCTACAGCTTTCCAAAGAATTTGCCCCGGATTTATAGCATAGACATTTCGCAAATACTAATGTATTTTGATCGAAAAAAATAATTATCACAAAATAGCGATTAAATTTTACCAAAAAATAAAAATCCACATTGAACGATTATTTTTGATTGAAGAAAAAATCAAAAAATAAAGAATTTGCAACGATTATTTTCGATCCCTGGTTTCCATTGTAGACGAGAGTTAAATAGTGCAAACGGCCTTTTAACAAATCGCTTTCAATGAAGTTGGTCGGCAGCAATACTAGCTTTTCTTACACTTTCTTCTATATTCATTTTGCAATTCCAACTAGTATCCAATATGACTCCCAGATACTCAGCAA
Organism: Rhagoletis zephyria; assembly: GCF_001687245.7. NCBI lineage: Eukaryota > Metazoa > Arthropoda > Insecta > Diptera > Tephritidae > Rhagoletis > Rhagoletis zephyria. The sequence goes on along the minus strand of NW_016215361.1, from coordinate 1,087 downwards.
TGTGGTCTAAGCCTGAGCCCAGAAAAAAACGAACGCTCTTTACGGCCAGCAAACAATTTCTTAGCTTNTTGGCCGAGCTTCTCCTCGAGCTTCTCCTCCGATTTGTGGCGTGCGCCTTGATGTTGTCACACAAAGCGGAATTACCAATTAAATTACCAACGTTAAATAGCCACAATCCTACGCTTAAAATCTGTATGACGGAATTCGCTCAGCCCATAAGCCAAGCTTTCGTAGAGCTTGTCACATGATTTAGCTTGGGGGACCGACTTTCTGTAACTTCAGACTAAGATTAGAAATTCACAACAAGTTTTCAGAGCTCAAGCCGTAATATAAATCTAATAGGTAAATGAAGCTTGTGAAAATCTTGTGTGGAGTTTCACTCTAAGTTCTGTAGAAACTTGCAATCTTGATGCGTAGGGGAACATACTTATATTGTTTGTATTTTATGACACAATCGAACTGAGCAAATTACTCGATTTTTCGCGGATGCAAAAACTAACACAATTTCTAACAAATTTACATAAAAACCTATAATAAGGCTATATTTCAGTAGTTTGAAAACTAATTTTTGTCTTTCGTTTTTTTTTTATGAAAATTCGTTAATCAAATTTTATGCGTCTGATGAGCACCTCAGATATGGTGTTTAGGCATGTTAGCTGCGTGGCAAATAGATCAAATAAAACATTTTTTTTTTTTTTTTCAAGTTTAAGACTCCATTAAGTATTGTATTTTTTAACATTTAACCAACTAACAATTGTGTTCCACAAAAATTTGTCCGTGTTTTACATGTAGCAAGCAGCATATCACAAGCTTTTTGCTTTAAACAAAACTTAGACAAAAACTTAAAAAAATATAGTTAAAAACTAAAAAAAAAGTATTACTTAAAATATTTTAAGTTGGTCAACCGACAACATTGCTATTAAAAAGTATCTATGTAATTAAGTTTATTTTTCACAGCAAAAGGAATGCTTTTAGTTTCGAAAGTGTTTTTATTTTTGCTTAAAACGGTATTTATTTTTACCGATATAAAAACTAACATAAAACGATTCACATAAACAATATTCAGCATTAGGTAAACGTATGATTG
>NW_016215360.1:0-1695 GCF_001687245.7 Rhagoletis zephyria | reverse complement strand
AACGATACTTCCGCAGCTTTTTACAGCTGCGCAAGTATGATGCCATCAGGTCCTGGAGATTTTAATGGCTTGAAAGAATTTATCACGCAGTCAGGCGATGGTCACCCAAAAGGTCAGAAAAAGCAGCACTGTCTCCACGCACTTTCCTTAAGGAAATTTCCTCCTAAATCTAGAGGATTCATGACACACTTCTGCGTTTTCGAAGAAAGCCGTGCATCAAACTCTTTTCTATTCTTGCACTTGTAGATTCCCAGACAAGCCTTATAAAGTTCCCAACCAGAAGGTGACTTACTGCTGCGGACTCTATTGAATAATCGTCTGCTTGACGGCAGAAAGCTCTACCGTCTGCCAAAGGCGTTTCCCTCTGCTTTCTGAAAACTCAGCAGACATGCGCTTTCAAGAGCATCTCGCGAGTTTGTGTCCAAACTTCCCCAAACTGAGTGACGCGAATTCGCATCGAACCCTGCAATAACACCATCTTTTCTTCGCTTGGCTTCTGCTAGAGCGCTCCTTAGCAGCATTGGAGGTGACTCGACCTCTTCATCGTGCGGCATATAGGCGGATATTAGTCAAAGCTCCCCAGCTCCAGAGTGTTGGAGATTAATCTGAAGAATCTCCATTCACCAGTACCTCTCCATGATCCCCTAGTTCCTACTTCGACCCTCCTTCAGAGGATCTGCTTTTAACTCTCTAAACGTCAACGTTCGCTCAACTTTCTTTGGTGCTATTGGAGGCTGGAGGTCATCAGCTTTGGTTCCGGTCGGAAGGATCCTAATGACCCCCTTAGGAACATCGAGAGCACCGAGGGACGCTGCAATGAGCAATACCAGCACTTTCGGAAAAGCCCTAAGCCCTCTCTAGCCAGATAACTCTCCAGTTTCCCCTCTAGCGACCTTTCTCGCTTCGTATCAGATAGCGTCGGAGTCACGCCGCCGGTTGGCTTCACCTGTGAGGCTACCGTAGACACCGCATCACTGAGCATATTTTTAACCCACTCGAGCCTTCGAGCATGCTGATCAGTTATTTGATCAGAACACTGCATGTCGTAGCGCTCTAAAATTTTGGTAGCCATGCGACGGTACGAATGCCCGACAGGCCCCTGCTGGTGCTGACGGTTCCGCCAGGCACTACACCCTCGATACGCTATGCGATTTTGCACAGGCATTGACCGCGACTGGACGATTTCCGCTACTTTTTCCCGACATAGCCGACGCACCTAAAACGCCGGCCATGCAGGGCACACTTTTGCCCTTAGCGAGAGCCGAATTCGCCTACACGGGGCCATAACTTCCTCTCGGTATAGAGACGGCTTTGGGTATCGACACCGATTACCCTCCGCTGCTTGAAGCTTTGTCCTTGGCCAGCTCCGGTTTCCATACGACGCTGGTCGTGCAGGCCCCACCTATGGCTTTAGCCAGAGATGACTTCGCCTCCTCAAAACTCCCAACCAGGGCAGAGATAGCTTTGGATGTCGGCTCCGACGATTCTTCGAGCTTGAAATTTGCGAATTTGTTTTGCTGTATTTTTGTTATTTTTTATATTAATCTTGTTCGTACGACGACCTACCCAACGAGGAGGGCGCAGTGGTCTAAGTAATGTAAGGGCAAAATTAACAGTCCACCACGGCAGCGGCCCATGCCACAGCAAGGTTACCTTTACTCCCTGAGGCGGCCCGGTATCAGGAAGGCGCCGTAA
>NW_016215359.1:0-1695 GCF_001687245.7 Rhagoletis zephyria | reverse complement strand
CAATTACATCCCAAGGACTGAGAAATTTATTTTTTTTGTTACTTAGTGTAATTCATACATAATCGGTCTTTTAAAAAGAAGATAAAACTTGNCATAACAGACTAGGAAATAACAATTACATCCCAAGGACTGAGAAATTTATTTTTTTTGTTACTTAGTGTAATTCATACATAATCGGTCTTTTAAAAAGAAGATAAAACTTGCTAAGAGTAGTTGTGTTTGTTTAAAAAATTATTCAGTAACTCGCCAGCAACTCTCCAGTAGCTTAATTTCGCGAATTCGCTCTCAAAGAAAAAATATTCAAAGACGTACAGCAACGCAAATCCAGTAATAATTATCAAGTTTCATGACCAGCTGATAAATTGGTTCTTTATTCGCAGCAACTTCCTAATAAAACAATATATTTTATATTTAAATTGGTTTTTTAGTCAATTTCAATAATAAAAACCCACAAAACAGTTTCCTTATTCGTTTAAATTGCATCCGGCAAGTTACAAGTAAAAATTTATCCATTAAAAATGCAGTAAAAACTTTGAACTTCAGCTGTTTCGCTCTCTCAATAAGTTTTTGCGTACGAAAACGACAAAACATTAAGATTCGTACCAATTCGTCTGGATATTACTAGAATCGGGTAAACCTAACACAACTATTCTTTATTATCTTTAACGTTGTTTTGGTAAAATAATTCTTTAATACATACTTTTTAAAAATAGTATTCAAAAGGGCGTTAAAATGGTCCTAAAATGTTCCTCTTTTTTACTACATTATATGCATTGCCGAAATGGGGCTACCAAAAAAGTGAGGTTAGGTAACTGACATCACCTTGTTTATTCCACGATGATGTATTCGGTGGTTCTCGTTGTCTAATACCATTTGAATACGATAGTGTTTCTCTCTAAGTCAAACTGCTATTCGTCCCAAACGCTGTGGATTACAGCTTCCTATAGCATAAACACAAGTCTATCTGCGAACGATTGTTTGATTAGTTATAACCTTCAGCTAAACTTCTGGACAATGTTGCTTCCATTTATCGTGTATCGACGTGTTTGGTTGACATTCCGCGTTGAAGAGTATTTCATTATACGACTCCTTGATGTTGCTTCTTTCTGGCTGATGTTAGCGTAACAGCTGCTTTCCTCATTCTTATTTTATGACAGTTAAGGCCGACACAAGACTACATAAGACAATACACCAAGTCTGAAAACACAAACATAGATTGACAGATTGGGCGCGTTCATAAGTCGTAGCTGTTGGGTAACCGTTGGCTGTTTGTCTTAGAAACGCACAGTTGAGTAGTTACGCTCACTCCAACAGTTGGCAACTTTCCGCCATTTTTTCCAGCCGATAATTTTTACGCTACCTGAACTCAACGTGTTGGGCTTAGCCTAAACAGCTGATCGATAAGACTTACGCCGCTTATATTAAATTTAACGCCGCTTTGTTAGGTGGCAGTTGCAAACAAAATTATTATCACCCCTATGCTGTAATCCGAAAGTTCGTAGTTACGAATTCGTAGCTCCGTTCCGAAAATTCGAAAATTGGTATGCTGTAATCCGATCGTAACTATCAACGGCGTTGCCAACTAAAATAGTGAAATTCGAAGTTCTTAATCAGCTGCTTTGGCAGAAACAAATCAAAATAAAAAGAATCGCAAGTGAACAGTGAAATTAAAAAAATTGTTTAATCGTATTTGAA
>NW_016215358.1:0-1695 GCF_001687245.7 Rhagoletis zephyria | reverse complement strand
GATTATAGTTACAAGAACATTTTTGGTTTCGTTTTAAATGGCTATATAAGAAAATATGTTACAAAAATCAAAAATAAAAGAATTAAAGAATCTTGAAATTTAAAATATCATTAAAGCAAAAACTCATTTAAATTTGGTTCATTTTTTTTATCAATACCTCGAACTGATCCTAAACAATCCTGAAAAAAAAAAAAAAAATTTTCGAAAGTTCAGAATTTCACAATCTTCCGGATTGCGCAAGTTAATTTTTTGGAATAAAGAAAAATATGTTCAAAAAATAATTTACAGAATTTTGAAATTAAAAAAATCGTTAAAGCAAAAAATGTTATATAAATTTTGGGATACATTTTTTATACAATACCCCTAACTCATGTTAAAAGATACTGAAATTTTCAATGTGTTCCTTTAATATATGGATTTTTTCCCTTTGAAAACAAAAATTGTTTTCCAAACTCTAAATTGAAAGTAAATTTAATTTAAATAAATATTTTTGTGTTTATGTTCTTACAAAAATGCTTCTGGCCTTGCTTTAATGGGATATCTTAAAAAAAAAATTAATAAAAAAAATTTACAGAATTTTTAAATTTAAAAAAATTGTAAAAGCAAAAACTTATTTACATACATTTCAGGCAAAATTTTTTACACAGTATTTCTAACTGATTTTAATAGATCCCGAAATTTTCAAAGTGTTTTTTAACATATGAATTTTTGAAATTTTGGAACAAAATATTGTTTGCAAAATATAAATAAAAATTTTTTAACATAACTTTACTTAGGGTTTTGAAAAAAGGGTTTTCTTTCAAATTTTAAAAATCTCATATTTTATAGAAAACATCTTGAAAGTTTCAGGATCTTTTAGAAATATTGTACATATCAAAGGAATTGGGTCAAACATTATTTTAAGGAGGAAAGTTATCAATTCCTCGGAATATTTTCTTTCATGTATATTATGAGATGTCCTTGGAACCGTTTTAGATTATTCTTTTTTATCGGAAAGGTGGCATACTAATTTGGTTTAGTTCCGATTACTGTGTCATGAAGAAATTAACTGTACTCCTAAATTTTTAAAGAGCATTGAAGTCGGTTGTATTTTTGCGTAGAAACTACTGTGGCTCTCAGGAATTTGTAAATTTCAAAATTCTGTAATTTTTTTTCGTATTTTTTATTATTTTTTCTTTATAGCCCTAAACATCAGCTTTCAAATGAAACCGCACCAGTTTTATGCTACATATGTATAATTGTTTTTGGGATATTCAGAATTAACTTGGAAAATTGCGAATATTGTGAAATTTAGAAATTTGCACAGCTTCCGAAAAAATGTCTAATTTTTTCCTTTGGCAAAACTTCGTTATTTGATTAAAGACAAGTTCTGATCAAAATTCATCCAAATCAAAAATGCTCGACTCCAACTGTTTAACATGGATTGACCCATGCTTATGTGCTACCCAGCAGCGCCAAAATACACTTAGCACTTGGAAAATAGGAATGTACGAGTATGTATGCAGTTAAGCGGAGGATGAGAGGTAACGCTAGTTGGGGATGTGCTGCGGCGCGGTTGACTCGGCGTGCACTTATCGGCGGCCAGAAGTGGTTACTAATGTGGTCGGCTCCTGCTCCATTTTCCTCACCTCTCCTCCGACCCCCCTCCCATTAGTAGCTTGTTGATGTGGCAATGCCTCAATGACAGTCAGCAGT
>NW_016215357.1:0-1695 GCF_001687245.7 Rhagoletis zephyria | reverse complement strand
GAAAAGCTTCCAATGTTGCTTGTAAAATGAGCCCTATCTTTAACTAAATGGGAAAAAAGGTTACCTAAAAATTAAATTAGTTCAAAAGACTGTTACGCTACAAATAGCTTTCCACCGAAAACATATTGGTAATGAAGAGTATGTGGAACTATTTTATTTTACTGTGAAATAAGGCCAAAAATGCTCGAAGAAAACTATATTTTTCCTTTTTTTTAATTTGGTGGATTCCGCGCCAAAAAACTTTTTAATNGTTGCTTGTAAAATGAGCCCTATCTTTAACTAAATGGGAAAAAAGGTTACCTAAAAATTAAATTAGTTCAAAAGACTGTTACGTTACAAATAGCTTTCCACCGAAAACATATTGGTAATGAAGAGTATGTGGAACTATTTTATTTTACTGTGAAATAAGGCCAAAAATGCTCGAAGAAAACTATATTTTTCCTTTTTTTTAATTTGGTGGATTCCGCGCCAAAAAACTTTTTAATATTTTGGACTGTTACATTACATTAAAAAATACTGCCAAGTTGATTTTCATATAGAAAACTAATCGCTGATTTTTTTTGTCGAATACCTTTTTTACTAACTTCAAAGGCAAGCGAACAGAGGCAAGTATAATGCAAATAATTGGTGGACCTTAAATATAAACTTCCCTTTAGTTTCATGTTGTGCTTTTTTAATTTTCGTTTATTTAAAGGTGTCTCAAAAATAAGTGAATTTTCATGTTTTAGAGAAGGAGACTTGCGTTAATATTGATGTTGTCCGATACCTTAGAATATGTATAACCCAGATATAATCCAAAATCTGCGAAACCTGAGAAAAAAAAATTTTCCCCTTGGTTTCGTTTTCGGCGATTTGGGCCATATGCGCGTGTGTATATTGTGTTTTTTAAACGGATATTTTCAAGCCCGGAGTTTGATTTGCTGATCGCGTTATTTGCATTTCAGTTTTTTATTTCGAAATTTGTATCAACGAATAAAGATGGCTGCAAATATCAATAAAAAACTAAGTGACATATGGGAATTTTTGAAGCTTTTCCCTCTTTTCCCTACACTAATTTTTTCGACTGAATTATCCCTACATGTACCAACACTGATTTGTCAGAAATAACTATTAATATTTCTGTGTTATTAAAAGAACTAGCGATCGCAATAAGTATAAAAAATCATTGTGATTAAAAACTCGCAATCACTCATTTCACTGTTATTGAAAAATCGCTATTTCGCCCATCACTAATAGCCATCCCCAGAAAGTCTGCTGGCATGGGCGTATGCAGGTACCGGTTAATGTGGTCCAAAGCTATGCGGTAACATACATAACACAAATTATTCCGATGAATTGATAACCTGCTCTTTTTTTTGATGTCGGTTAATTTAATATAATTTTTAATAGCTATATTTTAACATTTCTAATAAAATTTACATTAAAACAAGTAAGAGCAGCTCTGTCTTCGGCTATGCCGAAGGCTTCATACCTTTCATGAACATCTGCAAATTTTACTTTGACAGATTACTGCTTTTGAATATATCTGCATACATCGATAGAGGAGTTACATACTTATATAAAAAATCGCATCTAAACAATCAGAGGCATGGAAGATATACTTTATATGGCACCAATCTAAGTGATTTTCACTGCTATGTGATCGGTATGTAAACCGGTAACACAATTTATTGGGTTTAGTTTCCAACATAAAGG
>NW_016215356.1:1521-1695 GCF_001687245.7 Rhagoletis zephyria | reverse complement strand
TATGGCATGGCGAAAATTGTGTAGATTTAGCAATTAAACTCAAAAATATCGTGATTTAGGTTTGGGTTGCCCTAAATTGTATTAAACAAGTAAGAAAGTCTAAGTTCGGGCGGAGCCGAAAATTAAATACCCGGCGCAAGTATTAAATATATGCTTTTTCACCTTTTCGAAACC
>NW_016215356.1:0-1306 GCF_001687245.7 Rhagoletis zephyria | reverse complement strand
CTGAGATTTTGTATTTCTCTAAATTACCGTTATATGTGATGTAGGCGTGGTTATCGTCCCATTTTAAAAATTTTCGGCGACTTTGTATGCTGTACCAAGGCCAACAACTGTGCCAAGTTTGGAAGAAACTGGTGCAGCGGTTACCAAGATATACACATGTAACCATAAGTGGGCGTGGCTACGCCCATTTTCCAAAAATTTATAATATTCTTATTTTTCGTCTAAAAATTATTGTAAATATCAATTTTGAGTGAATTATCTTCAGTAGTTACTAAAATATCGCAGTTTTCGTATTTCTGGAAATTACCGTTATATGGGAAGTGGGCGTGGTTAAAGTCCGATTTCGCCCATTTTCAATACCAACCTACCTTGGATTAAGGGAAACCTACATACCAAATTTCGTTGAGATATCTCAATTTTTGCTCGAGTTATCGTGTACACGGACAGACGGACAGACGGACAGACGGACAGACGGACGGACAGACAGACATGGCTTAATCGATTTCTTTTTTCATCCTGATCATTTATGTATACATTTGTCTATATCTATCTCGATTCGTTTTGGCTGTTACAAACAACCGTTATGTGAACAAAATTAATATACCCTTGTGCACAAGTGCACTCGGGTATAAAAATATACGTACAATGGAAGCTCCCATAGACGGACGCTCCGATAAGCGGGCATCTCATATAAGAAGTCACATTCTTGGGAATGAAAAGTTTTTGGGTTTTTCCCATAGGTCATACTCTCCCATTCGAGGACTTTCCGATAAACGGCGCGGACACACAAACAAGTCTATTAAAAAAAAAAATCCCATAAGCGGACACTTGACGTTTCGGCATGGAAGTCTTGCTCAAAGTGTTATTGTAATATTTAGGGCTTCACAAAAACGTTTACGGCATGAGTTCGTTTTCTTTCGTAGAAATTACGGTAAATATTGGCTTATATTAAAGTGATCTAGCAACTTAGATTATGCAGTCATAACTTTAATTTTCGGAATATAAGTTCTTTAGACTTTAGAGCAATAGAGTTATTGTTGTGTACAAATTTAATATAAATTTGAAAAGAATTCAGCATATTAAAGCGCAAAAATTTTTGAAAAAATTTGCTAATTTTTTTATTGTCAAAATACTCGAAACCAGCTTGAATGGTTTGGATTTCGGTTAATCAAAAATCCAGTTGTTTTCTTTCGTTTGGTATATGGGTAGTATTTTCTATCTTCCAAGAATGTTTATTAGATTAAAATATACATATCTATTATATCGTTGGCTTAGTTCGCAAACGTGCTAAGTCCATTTTTTTTTA
>NW_016215355.1:0-1695 GCF_001687245.7 Rhagoletis zephyria | reverse complement strand
AGCAGCAGCAGCAGCACTTCTTTCAATATTTAATCGGCAATTACCACTGCGCACTGCTGCTGCTGCTGCACCTAAGCAGTGCACATTTGAATTAATTCTCCTGTCTGAGTTAATGCCGTTTGTTAACGACAGTGGACAGTGTCCAGCTCGCTTATCTCTTTCTCCTCTTCCTCTTCTTTTTGCTCGATATTTATTGCACACAACGGCAGCAAATTAACCTAGCTGAGAGTGAATTTAGTGCAGCAGCAGCAGCAGCTTTCTTGCTGGCTAGTATTAGTTTGCTGCTCGGCAATTGTGTTAATAGATTTCAATCTACGGCCAGGAGGGGAGAGGCGATTAATCATCAGACAAGGCACAAAACCGACGATCAGCAAAAGAAAGGAAAAGAAAGGAAAAGAAAAGGAGAGGACCAGCTGCAGTGGCGGCGGCACGTGCTTTCTTCTGCTGGACACTGCTGCTTCGGCTGCATCATCATCTGATGCTGCACGTTATCGGATCGGAGGAGCTCTACTTCTCTCGCCCAAGTTTTTTTTGCGCTGTTTATAATCGCCTGTTTATTTGCCGCTGCTGCTGCTGTTGTTGTTTGAATTTCATATTTATCGCGCTTTGGTTAGCTTTGGCTCCTGCGCCTGGGATGAAAGTACTGAGGCAGGCAGTTTTTTGCTTGTGCGTTCCATCCTTCTGACTGGCTGGCTGCATACTTTTACTTTTACTTTTTTTCTGCAGTCACTTCATTCACTCACTGACTCGCTGGCTGGCTAGCTTTTTTCAGGGCAGCATTTTGTTTGGCATTAATATGATGCTGCTGCTGTAAAAAGGTAAATATTTGCCATTTTTGCGAGCTCAGTGAACGCTTTGAGCAGAGGGGAGGGGGAAAGTTGGCTTTGATGCTGCTGTTGTTGATTCTGCTGCTGCTGCTACAGAATGTTCTCTTTCTGTCATTTTTTTCGGCAGGCGCCAGGCTTTCCCGGGCGCCATCTTCTCTATCCCCTCAGTTGTTACTGCCGTGCGACTGACTTTGCGGAATTTTGTATCCTATTCCTCTCTGTNGGCAGCATTTTGTTTGGCATTAATATGATGCTGCTGCTGTAAAAAGGTAAATATTTGCCATTTTTGCGAGCTCAGTGAACGCTTTGAGCAGAGGGGAGGGGGAAAGTTGGCTTTGATGCTGCTGTTGTTGATTCTGCTGCTGCTGCTACAGAATGTTCTCTTTCTGTCATTTTTTTCGGCAGGCGCCAGGCTTTCCCGGGCGCCATCTTCTCTATCCCCTCAGTTGTTACTGCCGTGCGACTGACTTTGCGGAATTTTGTATCCTATTCCTCTCTGTTGTTGTTGTTTTCCTCTTCTGCCTTTTGCACTTGAACTACTCTCTAATTGCAGGCGCCCACTAGTGTTTAGTGCTGTTGGTGAGGATTACGGGTGCTGCTAAAACGTTTTTTCGTTGTTCTCTGCTACATCGGAATTGACTTTTTGTTCTATCGAAAGTAATTATCTCTCGCGCTCACAATGTTTTTCAGCGGAATTGGGAGCACTCTTTGCTGTTGATTATTACAATAATTGGCAAAAGAGTGTCACAGGAGAAGGAGTAGAAAATGTCCACTCATCCGTTATCTGTTTTGATGTTCCAAAACACAATGGTCCGTCAGAGAGGACATTCTTTCTGGAAGAATCCCTCTGTTTTTATTCCTCTTTTTT
>NW_016215354.1:0-1695 GCF_001687245.7 Rhagoletis zephyria | reverse complement strand
TGTGATTTTAAAGAACTCGAGAACATGCTACGTGACCAAATCGTATGTGAAGTCGTAGATGAAGCATTACAATAACGGCTTTTCAGTGAGCCAAAATTGTATTTCAAGCGCGCTTATGAAATCGCATGTGCACAGGAAGCGGCCTTCCGAAATGTAAGAGATGTGAGAGGCAATAACAATGAAGTACTGGCCATGTCGTCTAAAAACCAACATAAAAAGATGGAGAACGTGAGCTGTTTTCGATGCGGTGGCAACCATGTGGCCAATCAATGTTTTTTCAAGGAAAAGAAGTGCGACTTTTCTCATATGAAGGGCCACTCCATTAAAGCTTGCTTTAAGAAAAGAGCGAATGATCGGAAACTAGCGGCAGTACATACCGTAGAAGAATCCAGAGACCACAGTGAGCTTTTGCCAGCCGTAAGTGATTATTTTTATGAACTAAATACTATTAATGCCGGCGCTACTCAAAAAATTTTGGTGAGAATATACCTCAACGGTATGCTGGAATATTTTGAGGTGGATTCAGGGGCGGCATGCACAGTAATCTCCGAAATTACTTGGACTCGCGTTAATCAAGGCAAACAGCCCATAACCCCATCTAGTATGATTCTACAAACGTGGTCTAAAGAAAGGTTCAACGTTTTGGGTTGTGCTCGGGTGAACCTTACATATAATAATAAAGAGCACGTATTACCCGTCTTGGTAATTGCAGGCAGTGGTCGGAGTTTACTGGGTAGGAACTGGTTTCCAGAGTTGGGAATCGTTTTGGAGGGGGTCCATGCGGTGGATACAGGAGCCGAGAAAAACGAGTTGGAACTCAAATACACCAGAGTATTTAGTAAAGCTTTAGGAGCACACCATGATACCGGGATCGCAACCTATTTTTCGAAAATACAGACCTTGCCCTATTGCATTGAGACCAGCTGTCGAAAAAGAAATCGAAAAGTTGGTAGCACAGGAAATATTAGAGCCGACTTCCTTTTCGCATTTTAAAAACTTAGAGGCAGTGCTGAAACGACTCGAAGAAGCAAATTTGACAGTAAACAAGGACAAATGTCTTTTTGGGCAAACGCAATTAGATTTTGTGGGATACCATATAAGCAAGCAAGGTGTCTCACCAAGTAGAGATAAAATCAAGGCGATATTACAGGCACCATTACCGAAAAACAAGGAGATGCTGCAGTCGTTTTTAGGGCTGCTGAATTTCTATAACACATTTTTACCGAATAAGGCAACAGTCGCCGAAAAACTTCATCGACTACTTGACAAGAACGCCCCGTGGAAGTGGACAGAAGAACGCCAGAAGGCTTTTGATAATTTAAAAGCAATGTTAGACTCGGATAGCCTGCTAATACATTATGATCCAAAAAACCCTTTAGTGTTGGCGTGTGACGCATCACCATATGGAGTAGGTGCAGTGTTAGCTCACCGTAACAAAGAAGAAGAACGGCCCATTGCATTCGCATCAAGGACATTGGGTGTACATGAACGTAATTACGCTCAGATCGATCGTGAAGCGCTCTCGATTATTTTTGGCGTCAAACATTTCCATCAGTACCTGGCAGCAAGAAAGGTAATCATAGTAACTGATCACAAGCCGTTGCTGGGAATTTTCAATAGAAACAAGGCAATTCCGCGAATGGTGACGCCCCGCATGTTAAGGTGGTGCCTGCTATTGTCGTCTTACGATTACCA
>NW_016215352.1:0-1695 GCF_001687245.7 Rhagoletis zephyria | reverse complement strand
TTTTTCGTCACATACAACAAAATGTTGACCGAGTCGCTTGCGATTTTGCTATTAAGACAAAATTTTACTCAATATCTCGGAAACCAAAAGATATATCCAAAAACTGATAACACCAATCGAAAGATCTTATTTAAAATAGTAAAACTGCATCTTTAACTAAAAATCGTCAAAATCTTTCACGGACAACAAAATATCATGTTTACAGAGCGGTAAGTCACAGCAATAACTGTTATTTAAAAAAAATATTTAATTGTTGAAAACAAATTTTTCAAAAGTTTGTGAATAGCGAAAAAGTAATTGTATAATTAGAGCGTTCCAGATCGTGTACGATTTGCAGGATTTAGTCCAAAGTTGTTCCCATACGCCACGTTCCCATAAGGTTTATCAAAGGCAAAAACAGCTGTTCCTGTAAAAGCTGCAAATTGTTGAGTACGGGAATGAGCTTAATATGTATTTTGTTTTTTAATTATAATATAGTTCTCTTTGACGGTGAAATATGTTTTGTTGACATATGCTGTTTTGCTTGTTCTTGAAAGATAGAGTTAAGTGGCTCATAGTACAACAAAAATCATAAAAACCATTTCCATAAATTTTCATGCCCATTTCCCGCTTTTTGATACGATTTGTAAAAATATTTCGAGTATGGAATTTTATAGTCCACTGAATTTTATTATAATAAGATTTAAGTTTAAAGTTTCTACAAATTTGCGGCATTTTTTAGATTTTCTTTTGTGTGATTGAGTTTATTTTTGTATGGGAGANGAAATTCGTATCAAAAAACTGGAAATGTGCATGAAAATTAAATTAAATTTTATCGAATTTTCCTATTATTTGTACAAAGTTTGGAAGTTTGGTTTTTACGATTTTTGTTGTACCTACTATAAATCAAATTTTAATTTAAAAAAATTGCGTACATATGCATATACGAATAAAAGTTAATATGCGGTTAACAAATAAAAATTAATATGAGTAAAATAAAATGCATATATAAAAAACAATAAAAAAAATTTGGAAAAATTACCATCGCATCGAAGTGTGGCTTGTTTCCCAAAAGATTCTCCAAAGTATTTAACTTTTTCTGGGATGATAGTGGGAGCATACTTTGAAGCAAAGTATGATCTTTACTAATAGCATCTCCAGTGATTTGGGAAATACTTTGGTGAACTTTCGGGGTCACCTCTTTCCACTCTCGCAGTAGCTGCCCTTGAGCTTGAACTTCCGCGCGTTCGGGCATCTGAAAAAAAAATAAATTATTAAGCAATAATTTTAGCATTCATAAATATGTACATTGATATGACCTTTTCGGCAAGAGCATTTGCTATTCCGTCCACCATGACCCATCAAACATTTCTTTTTGCCTCTCCAGCAAGTGAGACAAGGTAAATTGTTGACCTGTGTTGCTTGTTTTTGTTATAGTGGCTACACCCGTGTTGGTGGTTACGGTTGGCTGGGAGACAAAGCACTCCTCGTAAGGCAGTGCCACATGAAAGCGCTTTCTATGTAGGGCTACATCTGAAAGCGCAGGAATGTTTGATTAAAAACTATTAAACATATTGTAAATGTATATGTATGTATATTTTCGAAATACCTGTGNATAGTGGCTACACCCGTGTTGGTGGTTACGGTTGGCTGGGAGACAAAGCACGCCTCGTAAGGCAGTGCCACATGAAAGCGCTTTCTATGTAGGGCTACATC
>NW_016215351.1:0-1695 GCF_001687245.7 Rhagoletis zephyria | reverse complement strand
AAATAAATAAAAGTCAAATCTTCTCAACATTTTTGTGTGTCGTATAGATATGATAAGCACTAATCCAGTAATAGAACAGAATTTAAAGTTGAACAATAAATTTCTGTCAAGTGGATATGACCGGGATTTTTGTCCCTGGGAGAGAAATAATGGGTTCTAGATTAATTTTTTGCCTCAAACTAACTCACAATATATTAAAATATAATAGTGCCTATACCAATATTTAATTCTGCTTATACTGGTATATATGTACGAAAAAATACTTAATATAATAAAATAAAATATATTAAAATAGCTTATTTTCAGTGTATCATATTGTGATTGTGTACGCTCTCTTCTTTGTGATAAATGTTCGGACAAGTAGTCCGTCCGCTTATATTTTTCTGTCTTTCAAGAACCCACAACCCACAAATGGAGAAACTTATAGCACTCTGTACTAGAGAGGCAGTCGCGTACAAGCTTACGATAAAACCGAGAGTAAGTTCATGAATTTGTAGCACATATTAAAATATCATTTTCCTCCAGAGAATAAAGCATTCCTAGATATGGAGTGCGCCTTCAAAAACAATCTGCCCACATCAATTACGACATCGCGGAAGAACGTGATCGTCAATTCGCTGACTAGTGATGGTGGCTGGTATTCAGGTTCGTCCAGGCTGATCCAGCGGGAGTAACGACGAGCAGATTTCTCCTATGAGCCTTGAGGGTAAACTAACAACTGCATAGACAAACGGTCTACTGCGTGCCAACTTTTATCTTCGAATAAGAGCGTAAATTAGCAAACTTTAGTAGAGAGCAATGTACCTACTGACAATATTTGGTTCACCATCGCTGCATTCAAAATTGTCCAGAGTAGGCCTGTACTTGTAATAACTAGAACCAAAAAGGGTTATTTCAAACCACTGCCGCTTCTTCTAAGCCGAACTTGCGGCTATAGAAGAAACTGTTGGCTGCTTACGGACAAGGAAAATTGCTTACAATGCTACTGGCATACATATTCTTTGATAGTCAATTAGCTTCGAAAGCTCATATGACTTTTTGTGCTCCAGCACATGGAGATATACCAAACGATGAGATGGTGGATGAGCTTGCAAGGAATGGCCACCTATGTATAAGTAAGAATTATTTTTCTAAGACTTTCAAGGAAATATGGAAACAAGAGAAGACACCTGTAATATGACGAAACTCATGTGACCAGAATTTGGCTTTAAAATATAGCAGGAGTTCCTTGAGCTGGGCCGAGGAAACTTTTCATTCGCAATGGGTCGGATGATATGTCACATCATTTTAGCGAGGCTTGCGTAGAGACTCATTTCTTAAGGCATACCATGAGAACAGCTGGAAGAGAACGATTAATAGATAATAGTAGATCTAGGCGGAGCTACATACATAAATCGCTGCTACAACTACAATAGCAAAATAATAATAATATGTGTGTCATTTTGAATTTTANCATAAAAAGTGAGCTTAAGCTCAGACTCAGTTTTTGCACTGAAGGGGTGAGCTCAAGCTCAAGAATTTGTACTGAAAATTGAGTCGGAGCTTAAGCTCACTTTTTATGCATGAGGCCCAATGTGCCATGTCCGGTACTTCACAACCTTATAAACTTCGTTACGGTACTTGTTAATTAGTTACTAGAGTTATAAATATTTGCAGTCTAAATGCTTAATACTGTGTGCTCGATTCTCACTAAGT
>NW_016215350.1:0-1695 GCF_001687245.7 Rhagoletis zephyria | reverse complement strand
AGTATGGGACCACCTCTGAGACACTACCTTTCCGATGCAAAAAGAATCGGTGGACGTGGTCCAAAGTTATGCGGTAACATACATAAAAACAAGTAAGAGCAGCGCTGTCTTCGACTATGCCGAAGGCTTCATACCTTTCATGAACATCTGAAAACTTTACTTTAACAGATTACTGCATTTGAAAAAACTTATATATTCATTGCACACATAGATAGAGGAGTTACATATGTATATAAAAAATCTTACATATATAAAAAAAGTGACCCGATCTTTGTTATTTTCACTGTAAGAATTCTGTTGATAATCGTTGGAAGTATTGCAAAATTTCATGTTCCTAGCTGCATAAATCGAGGAGTCATAACGAAAATTCTCATAACCGAACAATCAGTTGAATGGGAGATATATGTTATAGTGACCCGAACTTTGTTAATTTTACTATAAAATTTCTGTTGATAGTGAGTGAAAACGGTGAGATTTTTCATGTTCCTAGCTGCATAAATGGAGAAGTTAATCTGGTTTAGATCCGATCATTGGATCATACAATATCTATATATATATTTTTTTTTTTAGGTCGGTTTTTTTGCTAAAAATTACTTGTTTATTTCTCACATCAGTTAGAAAACAAGTATAAACGCATCATTCATTTGACGTGAAGTGAAAATCGGCTGGTTTTCTTTATACAGCCAGTTTTAAATTTGAATTGTTATAATAAGTTCGAATTATTGTTTGCTTCCATTTTGGTCAATCGCGTAAATTAATTATTAAAGAAATGTATCAAAATAGCAGATTTTGCTTACTTTTGAATACGGCTTCATCGAATGCGCTATAAAGACAGAGGTTTAAATACCTGAAAGAAATATATGTTGAATCAAATGGGGTTTCTGTTAATGCGTGCGTATAAACAAGGTATATTTGCCGATTTCAAAGCCGCTTTCGACAGCACGAAGAGAAGTTGTCTTTATGCCGCGATGTCTTTTACGGCTGTGTAAAATGGCGTTGAGCAATACCTCCAGCTCCGTCAGAATAGAGAAGGTCCTCTCCGAGCCGTTTGATATTAAACGAGGTTTCAGACAATGTGACGCCCTTCCATGTGATTTCTTTAATCTGATGTTGGAGAAGATAATAAGAGCCGTAGAACTGAACCGCTTAGGCGCAATACTTTACAACAGCGTACAATTGCTGGCGTATTCCAACGACATCGTTATTATCGGTAAAAACGAGGGATACGTCTATTCTGCCTTCTCGGGATTGGATAAAGAAGCAAACCGAATGCGTCTACTTCGTTTATTTGGGAACCAACGACAACACCAATAATAGCGTTAGCCTTGAAATCCAATGGAGAACCACTCTTGCCAACAAGTGATACTTTGGACTGAGTGGGCAACTGAGAGGTAAAGTCATCTCTCGTCGTACAAAGATCATACTCTATAAGCCACTCATCATGCCGGTGCTGGTGTATGGCGCGGAGACGTGGACAATGAAAATCTGATGAAGCGGCTCTTGGAGTTTTCGAGAGAAAGATTTTACGGAAGATTTACGAGCCTCTACGAGCTGTACGTGCTTTACAACGACATGGGCATAGTGCAGCGGATTAAAATACAGCGGCTACGCTGGCTTGGCCATGTCGTACGAATGAACACCGACACTCCAGCTCTGAAAGCATTCGACTCGGAATCCGCTGGTGGTAGCAGAGGA
>NW_016215349.1:0-1695 GCF_001687245.7 Rhagoletis zephyria | reverse complement strand
AGATATTTCAAAATTAAACTGTCCAAACACATTTTAGTCAGCGAAATTAACAATCATTAAGGTTAATGAGGTAAACAAATTCCAGTCGCCGTTTTTCACATTCTCTTCACAAAAGAATTTTTAAAATTGTTTCCATTTTTATTCGGTCGAACAGTATCTGATTAATAGGATCAATAGGCCATCCAACGAGTTTAAAAGCATAGACAGATAGCAGCGTTAATTCGAATTTATTCGCCAATTCGGAAATTAACTGCAGTTGTTGCGTACATTAAAGTCTTTTGTAAGACAATTGAATGATAGTAGACAAGATAGTTTGAAAAATTTTGCTTAATCTGGCGGGAAATAATAAAAATAGACTTTCGCTTACACATATGTTAGTGTTTGGCCGAGCTTCTCCTCCGATTTGTGGCATGCGCCTTGATGTTGTCACACAAAGGGGACGGGCCTAAAGTTTAACGCCGACTGCGAACGGCGATTATATTTTTACGAAAAGCTGTTTTTTCATGGCAGAAATACACCCGGAGGTTTACCATTGCCATCGTTGATAAGAAAAACCCTTTTTTTCTATATTTTTAGCCAGGGCTTGAACCCAGGCCCTGCGGAGTGGAAGCGCGCACTGCTTACCACTACACCACAGCAACCGCCGAGAAAGTCGTACCAAAAAAGCTCCTTGCCAACTTTCATGGTGGGAAGCTCTTCTGACAGAACGTACTTTTTCGCGCCGCTCCAAAAGTCGAATGGCTGAGTTAGAAAAGCACTGGCGTGGCATTCGCGAGATCCGAGGTCGAGTCCTAGGGCAGCAGAACTTTTTCNTAGATATTTCAAAATTAAACTGTCCAAACACATTTTAGTCAGCGAAATTACCAACAATCAGCGAAATTAACAATCATTAAGGTTAATGAGGTAAACAAATTCCAGTCTCCGTTTATTCACATTCTCTTCACAAAAGAAATTTTAAAATTGTTTCCATTTTTATTCGGTCGAACAGTATCTGATTAATAAGATCAATAGGCCATCCATCGAGTTAAAAAGCATAGACAGATAGCAGCGTTAATTCGAATTAATTCGTCAATTCGGAAATTAACTGCAGTTGTTCCGTACATTAAAGTCTTTTGTAAGACAATTGAATGATAGTAGGCAAGATAGTTCGAACAATTTTGCTTAATCTGGCGGGAAATAATAAAAATAGATTTTCGCTTACACATATGTTAGTGTTTGGCCGAGCTTCTCCTCCGATTTGTGGCATGCGCCTTGATGTTGTCACACAAAGGGGACGGGCCTAAAGTTTAACGCCGACTGCGAACGGCGATTATATTTTTACGAAAAGCTGTTTTTTCATGGCAGAAATACACCCGGAGGTTTACCATTGCCATCGTTGATAAGAAAAACCCTTTTTTTCTATATTTTTAGCCAGGGCTTGAACCCAGGCCCTGCGGAGTGGAAGCGCGCACTGCTTACCACTACACCACAGCAACCGCCGAGAAAGTCGTACCAAAAAAGCTCCTTGCCAACTTTCATGGTGGGAAGCTCTTCTGACAGAACGTACTTGTTCGCGCCGCTCCAAAAGCCGAATGGCTGAGTAAGAAAAGCACTGGCGTGGCATTCGCGAGATCCGAGGTCGAGTCCTAGGGCAGCAGAACTTTTTATTTTTTAATTTTTTTTCTTTTTATTTTTAATTTTAGATTATATTTTAAA
>NW_016215348.1:390-1696 GCF_001687245.7 Rhagoletis zephyria | reverse complement strand
TAAATGATTGCAAGTTGTATTTTTTACGATCAAAAAAGATTCCAATATTGGGTATATTATGCAAATGCAATCCAATTTGACTGAGTTATTCAGTTTTAGATACATTTCTATTCCTGTGTTCGTATTGAATAGTAGTTTATGTCGGGAAGCTGGCTTTAGTATAATCCGGCATTCCGTTTATTATTTAAAACACAAGGAATTTTTCGATGACCCCTAACAAGAATATGGACTTGCTAGTATCGGAACTATTTCTTGCACGTTTATTTGCCAAAATTTCTTCAACGGCTCGGCGCCAGTGAGGGTATGCTGCGAATGCCGCATTATACTTAAACCAGCCTTTTGACATAAGCTACTATTCCATACGAGTGGGGATTTTCCCAGTTGCAGTACTGCAGTAACTCGACACCTTCCTCACCAACAACTCTGTCCTCTATTAGCTTCTTAATGTAACTGCAAATAAAAGATGGAAATTTAAGAAAAATTACTATCACAGCGTTTCACTTGTAGCGTTTCACTCTTGTAGTATATCGGCTATCAAGCACCAGAAAATTTCCATCACGCATTCCATATGCCACCGATTGTCGTGGATCAATTATAATACTGTCATCACAACTTTTTGGTACTCCAGCAACTGTTGTGTCTATGGCGGAGTTATGTGGAGCTGTTGCATGACTAAAATCAATTTGGACTCTTTGAGAACTGGCTTGTTTGTTGCGAAAGCTATTGGCATCAAATGTATGCAAATTAGATTTCCAAACGAGCAACTGTTGAATATAGGGGAAAAATGTATATTATATAATTTTTTCACACACAAAGCAGAAATTACCTGTCGATCCTCGCCCGCGGAAGCAAAATGTCTACCAAGTGGAGAAAGTGACGGCGCAAACTTTGTCAGTATGGCCAGTTAGTGTATAATTATCCCGTCCATTTTGACCTGGTTCCGCTAAAGTGCACTACTACCGTGTATAAATTGGTCGACCTTCTAATAAATCAAGCAATGTTATTGTATCGTCATCGCCGCCAGTCACCAAGAAATTTCCACCTGGGTGAAATACAACATCATTCTCCGGCGACGAATGCACTTGATAAAACTGTTTTAGCTTGCCTTCGGCTATGTCAAATATCTTAACGCGGTTACAACTTAATAGGAGCGTTCCTTATCTCCCAGAAATAGTCAGAAAAAGTCCGAAGTCCAAAAAGCGTTCCTTAACTCGGAAATGACAGCAAAAATGAGAGAGCAACAGTCAGTGAGAGTGACTCTCATCAGTCCGAAGTAGTCAGATTTAGTCAGAAGAATTTTTTCTGG
>NW_016215348.1:0-171 GCF_001687245.7 Rhagoletis zephyria | reverse complement strand
CCTGTTATTCTCTTTTAGTGAGCGCATTTTGCTTACGCTCTGGCATTTTGACACTTTTCAGATTTTAGTCCAAAAAGATAAGGAATGAACCTAATGCTAAAGCCATCAGATAACCGTCTGGCTGCCATGCCAGCTGTCGTCCCATACCTCTTCCCCGGGTGAACGTTCGCA
>NW_016215346.1:0-1696 GCF_001687245.7 Rhagoletis zephyria | reverse complement strand
GTCTGATAGAGTGTTATCTGGGAGGTGTTTTGCTGATAAAGCTGCTGCTGCTGCTGCAAAAAGTGGGCCAAAATGTGGTGTGAATGTGCAACCTAAGCTGCCTNCCTCCTCAAAAGTGTGTCTGCCTGTGTGTGTGTGTGTGTGCCACTGTCTGATAGAGTGTTATCTGGGAGGTGTTTTGCTGATAAAGCTTCTGCTGCAAAAAGTGGGCCAAAATGTGGTGTGAATGTGCAACCTAAGCTGCCCTGCTGCTTTAATTTGAATTTTTAATTAAGCCAGCCAACCAGCCAGCCAGCCCTGAATTAGCCGATTATTTGAAATGCTTTTCAAGTTTTTTTTGTGAAGGAGTAAAAAGGCCGGGAATACTACGCTTTTTTGCCGCGCCGATTTATTGAGGNTGTCTGATAGAGTGTTATCTGGGAGGTGTTTTGCTGATAAAGCTGCTGCTTCAAAAAGTGGGCCAAAATGTGGTGTGAATGATGCCTAAGCCTGCTGCTTTAATTTGAATTTTTAATTAAGCTACCCAACCAGCCAGCCCTGAATTAGCCGATTATTTGAAATACTTTTTAAGTTTTTTTTGTGAAAGAGTAGAGCGCCGGGAATATTACGCTTTTTTGCCGCGCCGATTTATTGAGANTTTTCAAGTTTTTTTTGTGAAGGAGTAAAAAGGCCGGGAATACTACGCTTTTTTGCCGCGCCGATTTATTGAGGGTCTGCCTGCCTGCCTGCTTTGCCCCGCAATTTGATTAACTTTATAATTAATTATTTTTTAATTAATGGTCAACCCTGATTTTTTTCCAATTTCATTGATCTACTTTAGACTGGTTAATCCTCTGAATTTTTAAATTGCTAATAAACTTTTTTTTCTTTCTCTTTTTCTTNTAATTATTTTTTAATTAATGGTCAACCCTGATTTTTTTCCAATTTCATTAATCAGCTTTAAACTGGTTAATCCTTNTTGATTAACTTTATAATTAATTATTTTTTAATTAATGGTCAACCCTGATTTTTTTCCAATTTCATTGATCTACTTTAGACTGGTTAATCCTCTGAATTTTTAAATTGCTAATAAACTTTTTTTTCTTTCTTTTTTTCTTTTGCAGTTGTGGAAAAGTTTCGCTCAGCAGCTTTCAGCGGAAGTGGCAGCAGTGGCAGCAAGTCAACCTCAGCAAGTCAGTCGAATCGTCCATCGGCTTTTGGGGACACTTCTCAGCTGTCTTCCCACGATTTAACCTCCTCTTCCTCCTCCCCATCCTCTTCACTGTACATTCGCTCAGTGAACTCCAGCGAGGTGATCGAGGGCGGCGACGCGGTGCTGCGCTGTGAATTTGAACGCCACAACTCGCTCTTTGCCGTCGCCGCCTGGTTCAGAGACGATGGTCGCATCTTTCTGCCTGTGGAGCAGCTGGTCGACGCGGTCAAGCGATCTGTGGGCGGAAGTGGCGGAAGCGGAAGTGGTGGTGGTGGAGGAACTGGTGGCGGACACGAGTCTGTTGGTAAGTCTACTTGGCCTACTTTCCGGGTTTCAAAGTAAAACCCGGAAATTTTTTAATTATGCTGCGCAGACAGTGTGTGCAGTGGTAGACATGCTTTGAAATGTAATTTGCCAGCTTTTTTTGCCTGCGTCAGTTTTGCAGCATTTTTTTAAATAATTAACTAGGGTAAATGAAACTTTTATGTAAATGTCGCTGATGGT
>NW_016215345.1:0-1696 GCF_001687245.7 Rhagoletis zephyria | reverse complement strand
TCAAAGAGCCGCCGAAATCACCGCCAAACCCTCCACTATCGCCAAATCCCCATCATCGCCGGTGTCAACGGCCAACAGCAACGAATCGCCGCATCCTCACCAGCCTGCAATCGCCCACCAGCCCTCCGTCTGTCCACGTCCGGAGTTCAGCACCCAAAAGAAGAGCCGGCCCCCTTACTATTGGTCCTTCGGCGCCAACAGAGGCCGCACCGGTGGAATAAAAATCCATAACCTCAAAGTACAAGTATCTCCAGCAAAACCGTGAGTAAAAATCAATTTTTTACTAACCCAGCGGTGAAACAAAAATTTTAAAAAGGCAGAAAATAATTCCTTGAATGTTTAGTAAACGCCAGCATTAAGTAATACATTTTCCCTTGCTCCGGCCATAAATTTTCAACTTTCCCGCCATATTTAAATTTTTCCCGCCAATTTTATTTTTTTTGCGCCAATTTTCACAAATTTTTTACCCACACAAAGACTTTTGCAAGAATACATATACATATGTACTTCACATAACATTCTGTAGCATACAAGCAAATAGTACTTGGCGTACATATATATATACACATATACCAAAGCTCATAGTGTATACAGCGGCTAATCAGTTAATCCCAAACAAACATACAAGGAATTATAGCTGGGAATACATAACTAACCCCTCGTTTAGTAATCCCTATATATATATATACACATACATTCATACACATACCCTATCATATATTGGGCATATGAAAGAAAGTGCTATATAAAATAGATAAAAATACGTACAGTGAACTCTCTATAATAACTACCCATAAAAAGGCAAGGCGGTTACAGTGTTCGGAAAAAGAAAATACAGTCCATTAGATAGATATTTATAAATTTTGCACTCAAAATATCTCCATTTGTGGTTTTCGTGAACAGGACCAAGCGTGAAAGTCCCAGATACGGTGATCCGAAATCCCTCATAAAGGCTTAAAAAGGTAAAATTATCTCGCTTATTACATTCAAATCCCACACCCTCTTGGTGTCCAGGTGCACACTTGTGATTCATACAAACTTTATTGTTTGCGACCGCCTAGTAAAACCCGATTGTATTTGATCACCCTCTCAGCCAACCTTAATCACTTTCACTCATTCGACTTCGAATGCTAGGTCTCACTAGCACTGAAGATAAGCCAAAAAGTCCCAGAATGAGCGAAGAAGAAAAAATTCTCGAGACCCCCGCGGAGTCTCAGGGCCCTACGCGATCAAGCGGAAAGCCAAATAAGGCAAAACAATCGGTCATCTGTACTAAATTCATATCGGAGACAGATAATTTGATGTATTACTGCGCCCGATTCAGATCAGCCCCGATCGAAGAAAATACTGAGTCCGTATTGAAAATAAAAGACAAGAGCCTAGAAAACTTTTGGAATAGAGTTCAAANTAGGTCTCACTAGCACTGAAGATAAGCCAAAAAGTCCCAGAATGAGCGAAGAAGAAAAAATTCTCGAGACCCCCGCGGAGTCTCAGGGCCCTACGCGATCAAGCGGAAAGCCAAATAAGGCAAAACAATCGGTCATCTGTACTAAATTCATATCGGAGACAGATAATTTGATGGATTACTGTGCCCGATTCAGATCAGCCCCGATCGAAGAAAATACTGCGTCCGTATTGAAAATAAAAGACAAGAGCGTAGAAAACTTTTGGAATAGAGTTCAAAACGCCTTTGATT
>NW_016215344.1:0-1696 GCF_001687245.7 Rhagoletis zephyria | reverse complement strand
TTGAGCATGAATACATAAATACACATTGTTAGACAACTAAACTAACTTTAGGTGCAATCCCGTATTGCTCGGACTCGGACTAGTAAAACTGTCAAAAAATAAAAATTCGCTCAGAGCGAGAGAGCAACATTGAAAAGTACGCGATCGCTTTCTAGTAAAAAATGGTAACTTCTGTCAACTTCAGCATAACCTCCAAATTTTGGTTGTAAATTTTTGCTTATTTTGTATGTAAACACACTCAGCTCACACACTTGTCACATCCGTCACAAAGTCAAGTCACACCCGTCACAGTTGAATATGGAGCATATAATCTATAGTTGCGTTCCAGGTACTCACGATATTCACGATTTGAAGGTTTTTTTTTACAGGAAAGCGTTCCAGGTGCCAAAAAACCTGTAAGTCAAACCACTTTTGTGAGAGTAACTTGCTCTCTCTCTGTCTGAAGTTGCAGGTTTTAAGCTGATGCCAGATAAAACTCTGTAGCTTTGCGTGACATTTATAACCATCGTACAGTTCCATAAGTAAAGTAACTCTTCTTCTTACCGTTTTTTCTGGCAGGCTGTAGGAGTGTGTTTGGCAGGCTGTAGGTGAGTTTTTGGTTAGTGTGTTGGTGTTTTTGGTTCATTGTGTTAGTGTATTTTGATTAAATTGTAATAGAAATGAAAGAAATTGTAAAAGATAAGAAAACATGCCAAAAAACAGGTGATCTCAGCTGTAGGCATTTTTTGGCAATCACTGATAGTGTTTTTACTTATGAAACTGTACGATGTTTATAACTTTGCCAGCAAAGCGCCAGACGCAAAAGGTATTTTACAATGAACGCCAAGAAATCAATATTGCACTGCTTTTTTAGATATTTTGCTTTAAAATTATCAGCAATGTAATTGAGTTTTATGTTTCTGCATGAATACTCGAATTTGGACGAAAAAAAATTAATATCAAACCGGCTGGTTGTCAAAGCGCGCAAAAAGATGGGAATTGGCCATCTTTTCGCTTCGCGCTGCAGCTTCAATGATCTATGTGGCATGCTTTATGCATTTTCATACAATTAATCTTATCTGTCAAAGCGAATCTGTCACGTAAAGCGATGCAACAGTTTTATGTGGCATCAGCTTTACAGTGGCTACACACGACGAACATATCCGCGCACATGTGCGCCAACATGCTCGCTGTCGTTTGCTACAGACGGCGAGCGGCTCATAAGTGATTTTGTACTCAAAGCGTAAACATGGAAGGAAAGACGCGGATGATGCAATTGAAATACTTATGACTTAGGGTTTTTTATGTATGTGTTAATTAAATTTATTTATATTTTACTTATATGTATGAACATAGATATACATATAGTAATTTAGCCCCATTTATCAAAAATTCACTTAACGCACATGGCTTGGATGCATTTATCCGCGATGTGCACACTGCAAGCATCAACACAAAGTGAGGTTGTTGTTTTTGTTTCCAATGCGATGCTCGCAAACCGCCCTACAAACGACGAACATGACCCGCAAGCCGCGCATGTGCGCGGATATGTTCGTCGTGTGTAGCCACTGTAAAGCTGATGCCACATAAAACTGTTNCGAAGTTTTTCTTCCTGCAAGCTCATGAAAAGTGTCAGGGTTGCTTTTGTAAACAAAAACAGAACTTTAACCCTTTCAGACCTGTGCTTTTTATTGGTAATAATTTCCGCTGCATCGTC
>NW_016215343.1:0-1696 GCF_001687245.7 Rhagoletis zephyria | reverse complement strand
ACGAGCACACCTTAGAAGCTTTAATTTCGTAAAAACCATACGGTGACTTGGCTTGATTTGACAAGGAAATAGAATAATTTCCTTATATAGGTTTTTGACGACGCTGGCCAGGAAGTTAGCATAGTTTGTGTGAGTGCAATACTGAAAATCCGATGGCGCCGCCTTCAGTAAGCTGCCGGCAACACTGCCAGTCCATCAACCCTTACCAGCGTCATCTATTTTCTGAGCGCTAGCAACAGACAATTTGAATTTCGTAACTTGCCTGTCATCAAGACTAACGTCTGTTCGAAAAGATCTCTAGTGACAATTATCCAGCAGCAACTTGCTGAAGAGATTTGAAATATATCACAAAAAGTACGCGAACGCAAAATTAGCGCCAACTTGTAAGTTTTTATTACAGTCCCCTGTTTTTTAAAATCCTCATTTAAATCCCTTTAGTACGTGTGCGTGTGACGAATCATAAATTGTCCCTATGACAATTTATATGATACTAGAGAGCACCCGATGTCGTTCGGGGTAAACAAATAAAAATATAGAACAGTAATACAAATGAGTAGTCCACTTGCAAAGTGCGCTATGTAAAATTTTTAGTTTTTGGTGGATTACGACCAGTATATAGAGTAGTTTAAAGTAGTAGAGACGTAGTTGGACAGTTTTACCAAAGAAGTTTTTAGCCAAGGTTCCAATGTATATCCCTATGAGAAAAATATTGCCCGACAAGTAGACAAAATTACCGTTTTTTAAATTTTTGCTAAAACTAAATTTCCCAAACAGCCCCATTTGAAATGATTGAATCGAATATATGTAACATCCAAAGCAAACCACAAAAATTTAGTTAAGAATTATTAATAGCAATTTGCTTTGTCTTCGAACATATCTATGAGTATGTTTCTCTCTCAGTATAAATTGTTCGATTAATCTCTGTACGAACACACCTTAGAAGCTTTAATCTCGTAAAAACCAATTTCCTGTGGTACGGTGACTTGACTTGATTTGACAAGGGAATAGAATAATTTTTTTTATATTAGTTTTCGACCACGCTGGCCTGGAAGTTAGGATAGTTTGTGTGAGTGCAATACTGAAAACCAGATGGAGCCGCCTACAGTAAGCAGCTGGTACACTGCCATACATCAACCCTTACCAGCGTCATCTATTTTCTGAGCGCTAGCAACAGAGAATTTGAATTTCGTAATTTTCCTGTCATCTAGACTAACGTCTGTTCGAAAAGATCTCTAGTGACAATTATCCAGCAGCAACTTGCAGAAGAGATTTGAAATATATTACAAAAAGTACGCGAACGCAAAATTAGCGCCAACTTGTAAGTTTTTATTACAGCTTATTGAAATTCCCTGTTTTTAAAATCCTCATTTAAATCCCCTTTAGTACGTGTGCGTGTGACAAATCATAAATTGTCCCTATGACAATTTATATGATACTAGCAGAGCATCCGACGTCGTTCGGGGTAAACAAATAAAAATATAAAGCAGTAATACAAATGAGTAGTCCACTTGCAAAGTGCGCTATGTAATATTTTTCGATTTTTAGGTTTAGTATTTAAAGTAGTTTCATGTCCACTAGCAACACAGTGCAAAATCTTTTTATATTCTGAAAAAATAGCATAATATGTTAACTCTTCTTCCAAAAGTGGCTATCATACTTATTTATAAACTCTCAAAAGTATCCACCTTCTGATGAA
>NW_016215342.1:0-1696 GCF_001687245.7 Rhagoletis zephyria | reverse complement strand
TGTTTATGTATCGCTAGTGTAGTATGGAAAGAGCCACAAAAATCAAAAAGTGAATTTTAGATTTTTAGTTAGTTAAACTTTTTTGTATTTCAGCGACGATGTGTGAGATACGTCCTTTCCATACTATACTAACGATATGTACCATATGCGTACTGAAGTGATTTGAAAAGGTGTTGATTTTATTTATTTTATCACTTAAAGTNCTAAACTCACTAAAAATTAGCTTCTATTTTTCTCATCGAACAGTATGCTATAAACCATGATAAATCACTTCAATCGCGGTATTGCATTTGTTTTATGCGGCGATATACAAAATTGATAGAAAACTCAAAAAGTATTTGTAGATAATGAATTGAATTATTTTTTGCAATTAGGTACTAAGCAAAGAAGATGAATTTATTTGTGTGTAGATTTTAATGTAGATAGCTTTGTATGTACATAGTTAAACAAATTTGTCCTTAATTCAAGCCAAAAGTAATGTGTTCATAAATTATTTAGAGTTCTTTAAATTGCAATAAATGTTTACAATGGCATTGTATTATGTTAATTCAGGGAAATGTTGATGCGAAGCGAAGATTGGATGGGACCGTTCAAAAGCAAGATGGTTACCAAGGACCATCACAACAGCACCAAACCCCAGTTTTTTTTTCGAAATAAGAGTATGACATAACGGCGCGCTGATTCTCCAAAATAGTGGTCCATTCCGGCAAAGAACAGTAGCGAATGTCGGCTGGTTTAAGACATTCTTTTAAATAAAAATAATTGTCGGTCTTACTTTTTCATTATATTTATTACTTTGATTGCATAAAATAAATGAGTTTAAAAAAATTGTCTTTCATAAAAAATGAAGAAACTAATTTAACAAACTATTAAAAATACATATGTATATTTACGACGTGTATAAACAAATTCACAATTTTTGTCAATCCGAATACAATATGCGAGAGAGAGCATACATTTCAATATCGTTTTATAATAATTGAGTAGTGATTTTTTTAGTTTATTTTTATGGTGCATTGTCACACAGTGATTGTAGTAGTTTGTTATTACTTTTTCATGTGGTATACGAATTATTCTTTTTTTTCATTGCATTTTGGTAATTGCTAAAGATTACAATTTCGAAATCTATTTTAAATTATTTTGCTTTTCTTTTGATTATAGTTTAGTTGCTCATTCCTTTATAAGCGCATTCGCAACAACTACGATATTGACAATTTTTTTTTTTACCAATGTGGATATTTACAAAATTATTTATTAAAAAAATTGTTTTTTTCGCGTTTAACTACAATTGTCTCTATTAAATTTGCGAAACTAATAAGTCTATGATTTGCATTTGGCAATTTAAGTACAATAAATATTGCAAACTCACTAAGATTTTTTAAACAATTGCAGCAAAAACAAACAAATAGCTGGTAAATTTATAAACCCTTTTTTTGTAGCTTTGTATATGTAGTTATTGAAATCGTTTTTAATATCAGAGGAGAGAGCATGCTTTTCAACTTGAGTGCTTGATTATTTTCTAAGTTTGATTACTTCTTTACTTATAAAAAAAGAACTCTCACACTTGTAGTCATATAGGGGATTTCGCTAAATTCAAAAATATTTTCCTTACAAATCTGGACAGCTGAGCAAAAGTTTCAGGTCTAAGAGGTTTTCGTGACTTTGTTCAGCTTGAGCGAATACCCCCTTCTTTATC
>NW_016215340.1:0-1696 GCF_001687245.7 Rhagoletis zephyria | reverse complement strand
CAAAGGCTTTAGCCACCTATCATTCCATGGTCTTCGTACAGCGCATGCTGAGCAGATTAAGCGCCCATCTCTCCAGGAGTTGACTACATGAGTTAGAGGTGAAACCAGATTTTCTCTACCGGAAAGCATTTCCTTAATTCCCTGTCTTTCCATCTCATCAGCCATGCAGTTTTCAGCGATTTCGTTGTGAGCCAGAACCCAAACAACCTTCATAGCATAGTTATCTGCCGTCATCGATAAAGAGGGCGAACAATTTGTGACCGTTCTCGAATGAACCATCAGGAAGCCAAGAGCTTTGATAGCTGCTTGGCTGTTGGAGTAGATATTCACCTCTTTGAAAGATATTAGATTAGAGAGCAACCTGCTTGGACAACGCTACTGTGATTCGATGACCTAAATTTGAGCTAATGGAGAGTTCCGCAGAATAAACTTCATCCTCTCTCCCATTCAGCTTCGACCCTTCCGTACATATATTTACACCACTCCGATTTCAGATACTGTACACCGCCCAGTCCTCTCTCACTGGAATATGGGTGGTGAAAGATTCCTTCGATATGAAAATCGGCGCGCAATGGTCTCATCAAGTCGGTAGCACTGCGAAGCGTTTAGAATACTCCTTCCAGCTACTTGACGAGGAAGGCCTTACCCTTACCCAGACGAGTCGCCATATAATAAAACTGGCCTAGTTACAGTTTCATAAAGCCAATGGCCAATCGGTACCCAAATGAGGTAAGCTCGGGTTCTGCACGTGGTAATTATTAAAATCTAAACGCTGTCCTACAACATATTTATGCTTATGTTCATATGAATATATATAATATACAGCCGCAAGCATAGTTCAAAGGCTTGCACTCCGGCCTGGAAACCATAACTAAATTTCTCCATGCTAGCAGCAATGCTATCCACCTTTCCNGAATATATATAATATACAGCCGCAAGCATAGTTCAAAGGCTTGCACTCCGCCCTGGAAACCATAACTAAATTTCTCCATGCTAGCAGCAATGCTATCCACCTTTTTGGGGTGTCGATCGTTCATTGTATCAGTTAGTTTTGTTAGCAAAGAAGACCTTCCATTTATGCGTTTAGTTAAATCTTGGAATTCAGAGGTTGACAAGTCGATCCGCTTCTTCTATATCCCTTAGAGTGCAGGGTTGTACAAGCTTTTTATGCTACACATTGTCCCCTGAGATACACCTTGCTGCAAACGTTGTAATGTATAGTAAAGACAAGTAAGTATAGCAGCGTCAGAAATGCATACTGTGGTTCTCATTGCATTAGTGATACTCGCTCAGAGAAGTCGCTGTAATTTGCTGAACTTGGTCTGCATAGACGCAACGTGTGTATCTTGCATCCACTTTACCTTAGGGTCGATATCTCAGTTAGTCTCCATAACTTCCAACAGGTCCAGATTGAAGCTCAGATCTTTTGAAGAACTGTATGTAGTTGCGAATTCCATAAGAGCTTACTACCAAGCGCTTGTGCTCCATGAAGCCACAAATTTTCCATGTGAGTCTCTGAAGAGCATGGATGGTAGATTTTCCTGGGAGATAAGCATATTGAGTTTCTGTCCACGATTTTCTGCATGGTTTTCAGTAAGAAGGATGCAAGACCTATGAGTGTTATGACTTTGGTTGATCTGTTGGTTTTCCCCTACCTTGGTGATGTAACGGACCGTAACTTTCTGCCGGCAAGCCT
>NW_016215339.1:0-1696 GCF_001687245.7 Rhagoletis zephyria | reverse complement strand
TACATAATGAAATTGTTAAATTAGTTAAATAATAGTCATACAGCTTTAAGATGGCATTCAGCTGAGTTTCAGTATTAGGCTAAGTTTACAACCTAACGTATTAGCGTAGCGAGAATACATAAAAATCGCTTCTAACCAACATTTACACAGTCTTTGGTGTTTATCGCTGTGCAAGCAAATAAAAATTATGCAGTTTGTTAAAAAATGCTTTTTCACATACTTAAAGCCCAAATAAATAAAAATATACATATGTACATATTTATATAATAAATTAAACATCTCTTCTACTGCTATTATATACAATACAATATGCTTAAGTTTCGGTATAAATTGTCAAAGGGTTGTGGAAACAAAAAAAATATATTAGGGGAATCCCTACGTAGCAATGTATCACACGTTTTGTTGCTTTCCCAACATCAAAATATGTGCTAGATTGGTACGTAGCAACTTTAAATCTAAAATGCTACTCATCGTAAACTCCCCTATTATAAAAAATTAGTCGTGTATAATTTTGCTGCAATTTAAACACTAGCTACTTTTTAATCGCCAGCGATTATGCTGGCGAAGAAGTTTCTTTGGATTGAGCGATTTCCATTGCATCGCGTAACGCTATTACTCTAGGTTGTGAACTTAGCCTTACTTTTATAATACTTTGAAAATATGGTCGTCGTTGAAAACTTACACAGATTCTTGAGTTTGGTACAAAAATATTTACCAAGCCAAGAACGGTGTATTTATTTTGCCCTAGACACAATTCAGTTTGAGAATTTGGTATAAAAAATGTTTCTTGCCAAATGAACACAGTTGACAGAAGTTTAAGCGCCTACCACACGTCCATTATTCGAACGCAAACGCGAACGTATACATTTCAACATGTTTTGTTAACGTTCGCGTACGAAAAGAAGAAATCAAATCAGCGTTCGGCTACGTTATGTAGAAAAAATTGTCGCTGTTGTTCGTACTCATATATACTATGCAACTTATAGCTGCATTTGTGAAGGCATGATGTTGAATCATTAGTACCCAAACAAACTTTAAGCGTGTAGGGGCGCCTTATTGATGCATATTTCACCACTGGTGTATTAAATATACCAACCAGTGTTACCACTCGACAATATTTTTAGGAACAAAAAATCCTACCAAATCAGTTTCCAAACTACCAATTTTTTTTAATCATCAGATATTGATATTTTATTTCCTTTCTGATTTTACTTCATGCAAAAGTATNTAAATCCTACCAAAACAGTTTCCAAACTACCAATTTTTTTTAATCATCAGATATTGATATTTTATTTCGTTTCTGATTTTACTTAATGCAAAAGTATGAATCTTTGATAATAATTAAATTTATATCAATTATTTTATGTCTAAAATGTAAAAAAATACAATCGATATAAACATTTTATATTTGGTAACAAAAAAAATGTATTACTGTGCTCGGGCAATTTTATTTTTACTGTTTTTGTTTTCATTTAACCATGATGAAATAAAATTACGGAATGTCAGCAACATAATCTTAATATTTCGGTACGAGTTTTAAGCCATTTTAGCACGCTTTCAGTACGCTTTTCTACTTTCACATCACCATTGTATTACCGCCATTCAACAAAATTTATTTAAAATTTTTTCAAATGTTCTAATATACGAATACGGCTAACACTACCTTGTGTAAATGCGCCTATCTGTAAAGAAACAA
>NW_016215338.1:0-1696 GCF_001687245.7 Rhagoletis zephyria | reverse complement strand
TGTACTTATAATTTTAATTTTTAGCTTCACACGATCTAACTCGCGACACTTTTTAGCCTGCCTGCTGTGTTAGCTTTAAAAGGGTGGCTACTTTCACTTCCTTTTACCCACGCACTCAAACACACACACACACTCAAACACACCTACTAAACAACAGCTTGCGTTACAGGCTCGCGACCGCCGATGGTGCATGCATCATGGAGCGTGCGCGTAAAGGCCCGTCCACATAGAACTTTGGCGTTGCGTTGGCGTTGGCGTCGCTTCAACAGCTGACTATGAATACATGAATTCAAATGCAGCCGTCCACATAGCCGAAATTCGACAACGCTCACGCCAACACAAAGCAAAAAGATGGCCAACTCTCAACTTTTCGCGTACGTTGCTCGTCAGCTGTTGCAAATAAATACAATTATGTGAAATATTTTTCCTTTTCAATCAAGTGCGAGCAAGAAATATCTTTTTTAGTGCAATTATTGATATGAAATATTAATTAATCTCTCGTTAGTATGTTAATTTAGTGGCCCAAGCATTCGCTGCCAAACGTTCATTGTAGCAAGCATACTTTTAACGTGCGTTCTGTCAAACCAACTCCAACGCCAAAGCCAACGCGAAAGTTCTATGTGGACCGGC
This sequence comes from Rhagoletis zephyria, assembly GCF_001687245.7. NCBI lineage: Eukaryota > Metazoa > Arthropoda > Insecta > Diptera > Tephritidae > Rhagoletis > Rhagoletis zephyria. The sequence goes on along the minus strand of NW_016215338.1, from coordinate 1,066 downwards.
CTTTAAGAAATTCTAACGCATCCTGTTGCTTATGTTCCGTCCAACGTGTGGCCTCGACCCACGACCAAGCCGGGCTTCTAAGTTTTCTTGCTCTTATGGGACTCATCACTGGGTGTATGTATCTAATGTAGTATATGCAAACTACGTCACCGGTCACTACTACATCTACGAGTACGTATAGTTTCGCAACTTATATCTATATCACAGATTAATAAATAAATAAGTAATTAAGTAAATATATAAGCAAATGAATAAATAAATAAATTAATTAATAAATAAATAAATAAATAATTAAATAAGAAAATAAATACGGTAATAATCAAATAAATAGTCAAGACAATAGGTAAGTATCACAGATAAATATGTTCATACGTAAAAAAAAAAATTCACAAAAGTCATAAAATATATGGAAATAAAATGTCAAGTAGTAAAAGAAACGTAAACATATATCTAGTCAGGTAGTTACGGGGACTCGGTCCTCACCATACATACATAAAACAAGTGACTACAATGAGCACGACTAAATATGCAAGACTTCACATGCAACATAAAGCACGGGTCACTACATACACTACGCCACAAAGATATCCTTAGCGTGGTATACCCCGATCTTCTTGCCACTAGTGTCACCAAGTTCGTACATAGAATTTCCAATTATTTTTAATACAACACACTTGACCTGTTTTGGGGCAAGTTTAGCGTTGTAGTTTTCGACTTGGGAACTCTGCTTGAAGTTTCGGCGGTACACCACTTGTCCAATTTGAAACTTCACTTCTCGACTTCTCGTATTGTAGGTCTTCTTACTTCGTTCATGAGCTAACTTTAATTCCTTCATTATCTTATTTCGGATAAGCTGCGTTTTATCTGCTACCATTTCGACCTCGCAGTCCGCATCTCTAACAGCGCCAAGTCTTCGATATAGCTCGTATGACGCAGCATGCTGTATCATAGGCANCCATTTCGACCTCGCAGTCCGCATCTCTAACAGCGCCAAGTCTTCGATATAGCTCGTATGACGCAGCATGCTGTATCATAGGCATACCGAAGACTGCATGATACGGTGTGT
>NW_016215337.1:0-1696 GCF_001687245.7 Rhagoletis zephyria | reverse complement strand
ATTGTTTACGCAAAAGTAAATGAAAGGGGCGGTTCAGCTAGAAAAAAAATTTGCGTATTACGTATTTAAAAAAAAAAAAACATACATTTTTATTAAAAAAAAAACAGTCAAAATATGATTTCTTTCTAGTTTTTCTCGTAATATGTACATTAGGGCGAGTCATATTTTTTTTTCTGTATCACAGGAGGATTCTACGTGTAATTTTTAGAAAATATGCCGAAGAAACCATGGCTCTAAAATCAATTTAAAGTTTGTCAAATTGCGAAAATAGGTTTCAAAGAAAATGTGAAAACTTTCACTGTTGCGCCTTCTAGTGGAAGTTTTAGGAAAAAGATAAGAGTAGAAATAGATGCCTTATACCAAAAAACTCCTGACAGCATGTCTTTATACAAAATTTAACACTTTTACGACACTACCTCAAAATGCTAAGAAACCTATTTTTGCAATTTGGCAAATTCCAAATTGATTTTAGAACCATGGTTTCTTCGGCAAGATTTCTTAGAATTACGTATTGAATCCTTCTGAGCTATACGCGCATAGTCGAAAAAATCTCCCATAAAAATTTACCCGCCCTAATGTACATATTATATGTTTAAGTATACCTATTATAGGAAGGGTATCCACATTTTGAAAATTTTCACTCGAATTTTTTTTTTTTGGAGTTATGTTACTATATAAAGAGTGGCATATTTTCAAACGAAAAGGCGACAAAATTCAAAATCCCTCATGTTATTTCGCAAACCAAAAAAATTTGAATGTGCATGCTACAACCATATATCAGCTCCAGTTATGGAGCCACAATATTTGTTACCTTATTCCCGAGATAACAGAGATTATTTACGCCTTCTTGTAAGTGTACTATGTCCCTTAAGAGTGCGCTCAACATAACTTCCCGATTCACTGACGCGCTCGAAATTAAAAAAGAAACTGTAGATCCCTTTATTTGTGTAACCTTTTTCGATTTTTCCCCTTTCAAATACAATTTTTTCTTAAGGTCCTCAGTGATAATCTCAGTCATGACTTTGTCGGTGGACAATCCCACCTTGGCTCGTTTGGTGACGTTCACCCTGAAAAGTCCATTACTTTGACTGTTCCTTGGCCTCTGGTATATTTTGGTGAATCTACCCCTGTAGGGAAAACACGAACTAGTGAACGAAATTTCTAGTTCAGTACTAGTTCTTTATTGCCAAAAACGAACCAGTCCGATAGTAACTAGTTCAGCACCAGGCCAAAAGCAGCGAAATGTGTTACTTTCACTAATCTATTTTATTTTAAATTTTAAAAGCAGGTACGGTATTCATTATGAGTAAAATATCTTAAATCAGCATTTAATCATTATTTTATGAATTATTATTAAGTTTTATTTTTTCGCTCCAACGGATTATTTTTTTTATTTTTTTTATTTTTCGATTACAAATAATGATCCGTTAGCAATTTGGAGAATAATTATACCAATCAAAGCTCCGTTTTAATGTCAGCTTTGGCAGAGCAGAAAGTCGTTATGATAAAAACTAGATCACATCTGTCGAATTTGGAACTGGTTCGGAACTATAGAAAAAGGGGTGCAGAACGAACTAGATCTCATCTGTCGACAGCGGGGGACAATTTACACTTCCTAGGATATCGCAATGTTAAATTCGCCAGTCACTAGCATGCAAAAGAGAATTAACGCGTACTAGTCATGGTTCCAAATGCA
>NW_016215336.1:0-1696 GCF_001687245.7 Rhagoletis zephyria | reverse complement strand
GGAGATATGATCTGCAAGTCATTTACACGCATACATGCAAAGACACATGAATATGTATATGTACGTATACCTATATATATGCCCTGCAGAAAAAAATTATTTATTGATAAAAAATAATCAACTTGTAGTTACCTTTTTTCGGGGTTTCTATAAAATATATAACTTGTAGTTAGGTAAAAAAACGAACTTGAAAATAATTGAAAAGTAATGCGGTAGTAATGCTGACGTAATATGGAGATTATTTTCTTTAAAGAAGTTTCTGTTGAAATATCTTCGTACAAATTTTACTTTGAATACACTTTCTATCTGCACTTCACAAATACTTTTTCGAATTGAGGACAAATAAAACGAAGCTCGAAATTTTATATTATCATTTTGAAGTTATGTCTGACTATATGCAGAAGTATTTAGTTACAAATTAGTTGATATCCAATGCAGAAGTAGCCACCCTTGACTATTTCGCGGCCAGCACCATAGAAATAAAGTTAGCTTTGCTCAAAGAAACTATGCAGGTAATAGTGACTTTTATGTAGTTCCTTCCTAATCAACTTCAAGTTAACTTACAGTTAGATACATTTCCCGCAGGGTGTGGTAAGAATGTAACTTTATGGAATGCAGTAAATGAGACACTGCCCTGTAGCGCCTTCTGCTGCTGCTGTTCTAGCTTTTATTTCTGTAAAGCCCTTCGTTGTAGTTGTGGTTGTTGCTTTTCGTACTTATTTTCGTTGCAGAGCGCCTTAGCTTTTAATTAAAACAGTAAATCGAAAAATGCTAATTGCTCTCAATTTTCTCCATGTATGTAGCTCAATAATTTAATAGCTGCAGGCAACTTTTGGTTCTTACAAATACTTTGGCTGGACACAAGAAATTACTTGCTGAAAAGGGGAAAAATTATAGATTGCAAAGCGTTGTAATTTGATTGGCTAGAAAATTGTTGCAGCGCATGGTAAGTTGTTGACAGTAATCAGTTGCCGCGTGCCTCAATGCAGCGCAACTAATCAGCGACGGTATGCATGCGTATTAGGGTGCTCCAAAACAGGGAAAGTCGAATTTTAATGCTCTACCATCTAGGATTGTTCTGTATCAAAATAATATATCACTGTTTTTTGTTTTGAAATCAAAAAATATTTAGAGGTCGCTTAAAGCCCTCAAATTTTTCCATGGATTTTATATGGGAAAAAATCGCGTTTCGTAGTAATGGTATATAATTCTTGAAAATCAATATTTTTCGAGCGGAAAACTCTATTTCTCTTCAGGAGACTTCCAGTTTTAATACCCAATTGTTTATTTGACCATTTTTTAATATTAACTATTTTTTATACATAGCACCGAAAAACATAAAAAAAATGGAATGGAGAACTTAAAAAAATGTTAGCATTAGAGAATGGTAAAATAAACAACTGGCTGGAAGTCTCCTGAAGAGAAATACAAAAATATTGATTTTCACGAACTCTATACCATTTCTACGAAAATTTTTTTCACATGAAAAACTTTGTGCGCTTTGAGCCTCCTCTAAAATTTTTGTTTATTTCGGCATAAAAAACGAGGGTATATTTTTTCGGTATTGAACAATCCTAGGTGGTGAGTGGATAAAAAATCCGACTTTACTTTTTCACATGCGTTCTTTTGACCACCCTTATGCGCATACTAGTAGAGATCCACGCTAGCTATAGCTAGACCTTGGCAAGGGCAGTGG
>NW_016215335.1:575-1696 GCF_001687245.7 Rhagoletis zephyria | reverse complement strand
CACAGGGCTAAACGAGCAATATGCAATCAATTGACGAAGAGGGGGCAACCAGTAAGTAATTAAAGTGAAAAATTAAAATATAGCAAAGTAAAAGAATTTAAGTATTTAGGAGATAATAAATTCTAAACACTTTAGTACTTGAGGGTGCATTTAGCAGAATTCTAAATACTAAATGCTTCAAATAATCGATAATTTTTGCTTTTTTTTATTATATTAAGGATTTTGGGATTTTTGAGATCATTTTACAGCTTTTAAAAATTTTCTCCGGATTTTTCGGGCCTTTTCAGAATTCTTTGTATTTTACATTTTCCGTTTTTAAGAACTTTGACGATTGTTTCGAGACTTGTTTGTTTTTTTGTAGCACTATCCATATTTTTCGTGTTATATTTTCGGCGGTCACTTATATTTAGTATTACATGGCGTATACGTAACATACTATAAGGCTCGCCCATAGTCCGCACACCTGTTGTCAAACCACACATTTTTTAATACTTACCACAAAAATCTTGCCATATTTTTTAGAAATGCTATAAATAATCATGCTAAGAAATATACATAAATTGTTATAAAATAGTAAAAAGCTCAATTTAAATAAATGTATGTGTAGAAATTTGAGTTTGCTTGTGTTGTTGGCTAACATTTGGTGGTCGCTCGTTAACAAGAAAACCACTTCACTTTTGCTGCTGCAAGAAAGAGCAATAAAATAGAAGCATTAAAATTTTGTTATAGCTACATACACGTACATATAAATATCCATACATATGTATATGCATATATACATATATAGAAAGTAAAGTAAAATAAATATTCGCAGACACTAAAATGCTGATTTCCATAAAATCGAATCTTAAACACGACACAACATTTACACACATCTTTTGCATTTGAACAACGTCGTACACTGTAGGAAAAATTCGTATGCAATTCGAAATGTAGCAGCACTATGCATTGAAAAGAAAAAACAAACACCAAATAACAACAACCAAAAAAAAATAAAGGCAAATACAAAAAAATTGTTGTGGCAAATGCACCGAAGAAATGCACATTGAGAGGGTTTACAAAATCAGCGAGAAAAGAAACAGACGCAAATGCAAAGTGCTTTAAAATTGTTGAATTTTTGT
>NW_016215335.1:0-558 GCF_001687245.7 Rhagoletis zephyria | reverse complement strand
GACATTTTTGTGATTAATTTTTGTGCTTTTTGGCAAAATAAAATTTTGAGTGCATTAAAATTGTGCAATTGTTTTGTGCTAATGCTTTCTTGAGTTCTTTAGGCATTAGGAAGAAGTAGATGCATTTTTATGTGCAAAGTAAATGCTCTATGTGCTTACTGTACATATGAAATTTTTTAATTTCGCACAAAAAAATTTTTTGCTTTTTGATTGATTTATAATAAAGTGTGATAACCTGTGCAATTTGCTATCTAAATTTGATGAAATATTTTTTAACAAATTCATTATAAAATAGATACATATTTGGGTGGTACTTAAAATATCAACACATAAATTTTGTATGGGGCTCGCAACTACGATAATTCAAAAATTTTAAACATATTTTTAGGCTCACTAGTAGGGTTTGAATTTAAACTTTTTTTTTTAAATCGTAAAAATTCGACAAAATTACGACTTTGACCAGCTATAACTCAGCGTGTGGAAACTTATTCACATAAATTCATGAACTTGCTGAGTTTTAGCTTCCCAAAGTCCAAATAGTGTCGAATTTTTGCGATT
>NW_016215334.1:0-1696 GCF_001687245.7 Rhagoletis zephyria | reverse complement strand
AAAAAAAAAATCGCTCGTTTAAATGGTGATTCAAAAATCGTTTGCCTTAAAGTAGACAGCAGACAGTGGCGGAAACAACGAGCCACCTTCAATAAGTGGGGTCATTTCATCCGGTGCCATTCAATCTACATATCGATATATTTGTGCGATAAGCCAAAAAATCAAAAAAACTCGAGAAAAACGTCTTTAAAGTTTACATATACATACCATATGTACGCACCCTTGGTAAAAATTTAAACACATTTAGAAAACGAGCGAATAAGATGCAACACTATCTATATAAAAAACAAAAAAAAAAACTTTCAAATATTTTTATGCAAATCATTTGAGCTTAAAGTCTTCTTTCATCTCAGGGAATTTTTGGCAAAACTATTTTTAAAATAATAATAGTTAATATTTTTGCGCTTACGCTTTTGCTAAGTGTTTGGCCGTGCTTCTCCTCCGATTTGTGGTGCGCGTCTTGTTGTTGCTACACAAATTAAGGGAGCTATAGTTTTACGCCGCCTCTGAACGACAAATTGATTTTATGAGAAGCTGTTTTTTCATGGCAGAAATACACTCGGAGGTTTGCCATTACCTGCCGAAGAGTGCTCGATGTTAAAGAAGTTTTTTTTCTTATACATATGTATGTATACGTATGTAAATGTTGCTCGGACCAGGGATCGAAACCTAGATCTACTCGGCCACATTTATTTGCAAAATCTCGAATTTTTGAGATTTTTTGAAATCGGTCTAGCTCACGTAAATCTTAATATTTTTCCGAAATGTTTTGGCGAAAATCGTAAAATGTAAAATAAATTTTGAGGAATCAGCCTGTTTTCCAAGTTTCTGTGTATGTATGAAAGCGCTATAAATGTACACAACTGCTTGTACCCCTGAAATGGCCAACCAACTGATGCCAGTTTTCTCATTTAAAGACACACATGCAAACCCTTTTTAATACAAATTGAGTGCGCTCAGCTGAAAAATTGCCAGTAGCCCAGCTCAACCGAAAAGGAAGCTTAGGGTAAATCGAAAAACTACACAATTTTCGGAACTAAAACTTAATAAAACATAAATTAACAAGAAACAAGGAAAATAAACAATTTAAGCTACATATTTGTATACACATACTCCTTGTATCCTTTTGTAATATTTGTGGGATGGAAAAACTTAGCCAATTAAATTTGTGGCAGTGTTACATATTGATGATTGGCAAGCTAAAGAAAGTCAGAGTAGAGAGTAAGCAAGGAGCTTAATAGACATTGTCGGTGGCTTGAAAAGGTTCTAATTTTTTGTTTCTCGTTCCTAACCACACAATTTTTTAAAAAAGATGGTTAGTAAAAAGAAAGGTTAATAGATTGGCGGCAGCTTTAATTGCTTTTGGCTTCAATTCGCTGTCAGACAAATTGATGGAATTTAGAATTTGGGTATGAAGAAACTCGTACAAAAACAAGTATGGACGTAGTTGGAAAAACGTTATAACGAAGTAAATAAAAGACAAAGAATGGACAGCATTAACAGCATAAAAAATGAGAATTTACTTATTTCTAAAAGGTATTCTTCTGTTACCAAACGATATTGCATTTAATATTTCATAAAATTTAATGAATCATATCTCATTTTGAAGAGGAGAAGCTCACGTATGTACATTAGACTGCATCAACAAAAAAAAGTTGCGGTTTTTCCGCCGGGATTACAAAATTTATTACATTTT
>NW_016215333.1:0-1696 GCF_001687245.7 Rhagoletis zephyria | reverse complement strand
GCGATAGCGATCGGAAAGTTGTCGCTAACCCGTTTGAGAATAGTACCAAAGGTCTGCTTTAAGCGTTACAATTCTTCTAGCTTTTACCGCAATACATCCTTGGCCGATGAGAGATTTAGTAAGGCGTAAGTGTGTCTCAACATAGCATCGATTTACCCAATTCGCAATGTCTGGTGTCGTAGAATGGGTACATATTTCTGGGCAATCCCATTGGTATCAGCGTTGTATTGTTCGTTGCAAGTGTAAACTCTTGCTACAACTCCAGCCACGAGAGTAAAGGCTGTCATTTCGAATTGACTTGTAGGTTAGGAAGTGACGGTCCTTTGTCCTGTTTTGTGTTGAAAGGAAAGCGATTAACTGTTAGTTTACGACATTGAAGTTGCCCATAAATTTGTCATGAGATGTCATAAACCTAACGCATGTCCTTGGAAATGCGTGTTTTGTATTCGGCATCAGTGGGACCTCTACTCAACATTTTTCCAATTGAGATTATTGGAAAACAATTCACGGGATGTACCTCTTCAAAGCTGCGGAAATTATCTGACTTCGAGTGAATCCAAGTGGCCACACAAAGGCTAAATTTACAAAGACGTATAAGATATCTATTCCAAATAGAGAACTTTCTTTAGGAAAGCACTTTCTGCATGCTTTCTGCACTGAGGGTTCAAAACTAGATAACAGGGTGGGGCTTAGGTCTCCTTTGCGCAGTTTGACCTGGAAAATCATTTAGCCAACCCAACCACTGCAGCGCCTTTACGCGGTTATACACTTATTAATATGGAGGCACCATGTAAGAGCGTCATCTACTGAGACATTCATGCAGCACTGAAAGCCCTTGACTCGCAAGCGTAGCAGACTAAAAATTAAAAACCGTAACAGACTGCCGTAGATCCCTAAACAGGATGGCTGAGCAGTTTGCTGTCATTTTGGTGTGGGTGTCAGAACACTGAACCATGCCAGACAACGAAAATGCTAACAAACTTGCAAGAGAGGGAATATACTTTATCCGTTCCACTCTCGAAGTCTAGAAAAAGTAACTTTGTAACTAGTAAGTATTTAACTGACATAGCCAATGTCGGAAAATGGCAACTGTTTCGCAAGCTCCGCACGATGGTTTTAGTAGCCGAGTTTGCCCAATCCGGGTGTTAAAACACCGGGCCTAGGTGTGAGNCTAATAGAAGAACCGAAAGTTTTTTGCCGCATTTGGTTTTTTATGTGAAGAGCTTACCCGAGGGGTAAACATTTTTTAGGTGTTGCACGAACCTGGCTACTAGCAAGGGGTAGTATCAGCTCTAACTACTACGCTACAGCGGCCGAATCTATGAACATGCTTAGCGAATCTTGCTGGGAATACACACTCGCTTAGAAAACTGTGCTGGATAATTGGTATCTGAGAAAGAAGGGAATAAGGATATTTCTCTTACCGTTAACCAACAATCGATAGAGGCCAATACATTCTCTTCTGTATGAGGGTCCGTCTGTGGCGCCAAAAAGTGCCATGGGACCTTTTGAAAACCATTACGAACGCCCTCCTTACTTTAACCTAACCGGGTCAATACGTATCGATGGAAGTTAAGGACTGCTTTCTTCAGAGGTGGACACATTACTTTTCGAACTAAATATATTATGGTAACTGCTCGGTTCTTGCGCTTCACCCTCTTTGCATGTCTCCCACTGCATTTGAAGACCTGTTTGT
>NW_016215332.1:0-1696 GCF_001687245.7 Rhagoletis zephyria | reverse complement strand
GGTGCTGATGATGATTACTGAAAAGAGTTGCTGACGGGTGCAGAATTGGGTGAGTGAGTGAAATTGAGAGATGACGAGACTTTGCATCTTTCTTTTCTATGCAATTTTCGAACTTTTGCCGCTTCTTTCTGTGTCGCTTGTCTTTTCCTTCGACAGAGGTCGCCAGCGGTTCCACTGAATTTGCCAGCCATCTTTCCTGCCCGGAAAGTTTCTGCCATTGAGCGGTGCAACCTTTCGGGGAAGAGTGCTCTCGCTGGTGTGTCTGTTTTGCTTCTCCTGGTCTCGCATTTTCATCTCTGTCGCCGCCGTCTTGGTGTGATTCTGGTACCTTCTTCCTCCTCTTCAAGTGTTTGTTTCTTGCAGACCACCATCGTCACCACCACCACCAGTCAACCATGGTGCAATTGACTCGCGTTCTCGGATGTAAGTGTTCCCTCGCTCTCTCGGTTCTAATGTTGTTGTTGTTGTCGTCGTGGACCTCTTCTGACATCTTTTTGCCTTTGTACCCCAGTTTGGAACAACATCCGCTTCAAGAAGATCTACTTTGGCCTGCAGGGCTACAACAAGTGGGGCAAGTTTGTTTAGTTGTTTACCATTGCTTTGTCTAACTCCTCGATTGACCACCACTACGATAGGTNACTTTGGCCTGCAGGGCTACAACAAGTGGGGCAAGTTTGTTTAGTTGTTTACCATTGCTTTGTCTAACTCCTCGATTGACCACCACTACGATAGGTCTGTACAATGACGACCTGCACGACTACTACGACAATGTGAACCTGGAGGCGATCCGCCGTCTGCCGCCGGATGAGTACGACCAGTACGTGTACCGCGTCATTCGCGCCAGTCAGCTGGAGATGACCAAGAGCTACATACCGCCCAGTGAGCGAGCCACCTACGAGGAAGTAAGTGTCCTCTTCATTGACACTGATTGAGCCTCGATTGCTCACTGATTTCCTTTATCTCTGTGTAGGACCAAACGAAGGGCGCCTACCTCCAGCCGTACATCAAGGAGGTGCTGAAGGAAAAGAAGGAGAAGGAAGAGTGGCTCAACTTTCTCTCCAAGGACTGAGCAGCAGCGGCAGCAGCAGTCCTTTTTACCCAACCCTGTTATACTATTATGAAGCCCTAGGTAGAAAAGTTTACTTTTCCTTTTCAAGAGGAGCCCTCCTCCCATCCTTTCAGGCAACACACTCTCAAGCCTCGAAGGGCTCCTCGTGTAATTATAAAATTGAAAAACTGTACTCTCATTTAATCTCCATATGTTACATTGCTGATTGCCTCTTTTCTCAGTCCATCTTCGCCTTCAGCTGCTGCTGCTTTCGGTGCAGCCAGTACCGGTAGAAGATGCGGCTGTTGGTGAGGATGGGCAGGCAGATGGGCAGAAAGAGGGGCAGGTAGATGGCGTACTTCTGGTCGTCGGGAAAGTAGAGCAGGCTGAGGAGCGAGGGGTCGAAGAAGGCCTGCTCCGCCAGCGAGTAGGCGCTGCAGCTGAGGGCATAGGCCTTGCGCAGCAGGTCACCTCCGCCGGAGCCGCCGGAGCTTTCGCCATTTCCGCCGAGCAGCTCCGCCGCCCGCATCGACTCGTCGAGTGAGCGGTGGATGCGCTGGGCAATGGCCCGCTCGATGACCATGTTGCTCACCTTGCGCAGCAGCTTCTCCGTCGACTCCAGCGAGCTGAGCGTCCGCAGGATGTGCT
>NW_016215331.1:0-1696 GCF_001687245.7 Rhagoletis zephyria | reverse complement strand
AATATAAATTTTTTGTAAAAATATCGTCACTACATACGAATAAAGGCGTGCTGGTGTTTTGACGGTGAAAAAAAGCGTTCAAAAAAAATTTTGCAAAAAAAGATGCTTATAAAAAACTTTGTCGAAGTATGTTAACCCTCAAACCGGCAACTTTGAAATAGTGATCAGAAATGGTTGGGAATTTTTTTCTGGCATAACTTGGGCATGATAAACTTAATGTCGTCATCTATATACCATTTTGTCGCTTCGTTTGACTTCCAGTGATGCGATTCACTACGCGATTTTACTCTTGTTATTGTTAAGTCAGCTAAACGACAATTTTAACAATTTAGCTACTCAGTAAACGTTTCCCTAATAATATTCGTTAGCGCCAATTCAGGTGTTGTCGCTAACGATAACGAAGGCCGCTAATTTGACGACGTTTAGATTGGTGTTGTTAATAAAACATAAAAATGCACAGCACCGCTAGCAAAAAAAATACCAAAAATCAAAGGATTTTTCAGAAACATCAAACTTAAAGTGCAAGTACTAAAATTTAATGGGCTACAAAACTGCATACATAATTCGTTTATTGTTCTGATAAAAAACTTGAAGTTTTACGAAAGTTTGTTGAATTTTGTTTAAATGTTGCACAAGGTTTGCAGCTACAGTTTGTACGATTTTAGGTGCAGAATAAACTATTAAAACAAGTAATACAAATTAAATAACAAAAAAAAAACAGTTTGTTACAACACTTGTCTATATGTGTTCCGGTTATAATTTTCCAACAGGGCTTAAACAAATATAGAAAAGTGGAAGTTAAAAGGTGAAAGCTTATTTTTTTAATCTTACAGGAACTGAATATGCCTTGAATTTAAGGGAATTTAATAGTTAATGTTTTCAATTTAATACGTGTACATCGTTTATTAAAAATATAAATATTATATATCGCTAGCTTAGAGAGAAAAGTAGCTAAGTTCACTTTTTATGAAAACACATATATTGATACAAGAGGCTAGAGAAATTAAGAATGCGTCGATTCGAAAAGGGTAAATGTCCATGTTTTATGCTTTCTCGGTTATAAATATTTAATGAAAGGAAAATTNCTAATTTGACGACGTTTAGATTGGTGTTGTTAATAAAACATAAAAATGCACAGCACCGCTAGCAAAAAAAATACCAAAAATCAAAGGATTTTTCAGAAACATCAAACTTAAAGTGCAAGTACTAAAATTTAATGGGCTACAAAACTGCATACATAATTCGTTTATTGTTCTGATAAAAAACTTGAAGTTTTACGAAAGTTTGTTGAATTTTGTTTAAATGTTGCACAAGGTTTGCAGCTACAGTTTGTACGATTTTAGGTGCAGAATAAACTATTAAAACAAGTAATACAAATTAAATAACAAAAAAAAAACAGTTTGTTACAACACTTGTCTATATGTGTTCCGGTTATAATTTTCCAACAGGGCTTAAACAAATATAGAAAAGTGGAAGTTAAAAGGTGAAAGCTTATTTTTTTAATCTTACAGGAACTGAATATGCCTTGAATTTAAGGGAATTTAATAGTTAATGTTTTCAATTTAATACGTGTACATCGTTTATTAAAAATATTAATATTATATATCGCTAGCTTAGAGAGAAAAGTAGCTAAGTTCACTTTTTATGAAAACACATATCGCTAGCTTAGAGTGAAAAGTTGCTAAGTCCACTTTTT
>NW_016215330.1:0-1696 GCF_001687245.7 Rhagoletis zephyria | reverse complement strand
CGCAGCAGTAGCCGCAGCCAAACAACCACTGTTTGAATGATGGCGCTTTGAAAGTGGGGAAGCATTGGAAGAAACAGCAGGGAATTTGCGAGTTTGGATGTGTATGAATGTCTATGAGTGTCTGTGTGTGTGCGTGTGAGCGCAGTGGGCAATGAGGATGACTGTGAAGCACAGTGCGAATGCTTCATTTTGTTGAGGTGGTAGTGGCGATGGCGACGGCGACAGCGATGACAGGAGTTGTGCAGCACTGGTCAGCTGCTTCAGCTGATTCACTAGCGACAGTTGTTCCAGCTCTTCAAATATTCAATGTTTGCTTTTGTTAAAATCGCACTTACCTATATGCATCTCCGGGTGCTTATGTTTGCGCGTGCTTCATTATTTTTTCGTTCGTCTCTGCATACATTTTTATGAATTCTTTTGCTCTTTATACACTTTTTACTATCTTAGCATTCGTTGGCTTCTTCATGATCCTCAAAAATGTGCTTCTCTACTCGTTATTTCACACCTTTGCTCATTCTTAGTGCCAACTTCACTGCGACTATCTACTCATTCCCGATATGTACTCTAATTCGATTTTTCACACTCACTCTCCATCTGTCCTCACTCAAGCCCAACATTTGCCTTCTACTATTTTCTCTGCCNACCTTTGTTCACTCAAGCAGCATTAAAAACGTGTTACCTCTCGAAATCATCATTATTGTCATTAGCAAGCTCATAATCATCAATGAAATTCATTTTAAACTGGTGGTTAATGTTATATTAACATTCTCTGGATTTAGCATGCTGTTAATAACAGTACAGTAACATAGGTAGTAAATCTAAAGCATACACAAAGGCACTGTGAACAAAATGATCATTTATTTCAAAATTGCTTCACTCAAATGCCCTTGGTGGTGTTCATATTCAATATAAAAAACTAGTGAATTCAAACCTTTTTTGATAAGAATCGAAAAGTAAATTTCGCATTAATCTCTACTAACACCTCACCTTATCATCGCCGTTTTCGTCGCTTTATACTACATACGTATCTAACAAAACACACTCTATTTTTTAATATGGCCCTCAGCAACGATGACTTTGGAAATGCGCAAACAGAATTGCCGCGAAACAAGCTGGAAAGGAACGGAAATGGTACCGTAGAAGAATGTAGAAGGACGAAACTCACATTCCTCTACTTTACCAAGATAAAGTGATAACAGTAATAAGGCAGCTTAAAAACAGCAAGGCCCCTGGAAACGACGGTATACCGGCTGAGCTGTTCAAAGCCGGCGGAGAAAAGCTGGCAGGGCACATGCACCAGCTATTAAGCAGAACTTGGTCTGATGAATACATGCACAAAGATTGGAATCTCAGTGTACTTTGCCTTCTTAATATTGCATAGAAGGTCCTGTTGACTATATTTACTGTTTGAAAGATTGAAGCCCTTCACAAACCAATTGATTGGACCTTATCAGTGTGGCTTCTAACCCGGTAAGTCTACCATTTACCAGACTTTTACAACGCGTCAAGCACACACCATCTTTTGGTTGATTTTAAACACGACGGCGTGACGAGTGACTTTGAGCAAAATTTTCAGCTCCATCCAAATTGGAAAGATACAAGGCGATCACATCACATGCGATTTTTTCAATCCGATGCTGGAAAGCGCAAGCAAAGAGCAAGACAAAGTAAAAAGTATTCGCGTATTGGGACACAC
>NW_016215329.1:0-1696 GCF_001687245.7 Rhagoletis zephyria | reverse complement strand
AAAAAAAAAAAAATTTTTTAAAAAAAAAAAAAAAAAAAAAAAAAAAAAAGTCAGCAAAACAAATGTAAACACAAAGAAAGAAAAACNAAAAGCAATTAAAATTTTGTACGCAACTAAGCCTTAAGTAGGTCATTAAGTCGTTAAAAATGGATATATAGAATTGACTGCAATTATATAGATCCATTTTTTTTAAAGGCGGAAGGTGTAGTATTACAGTAAATACACCACTCTAATGCATTTACAAATATCGACCGCACACGATGTCAATGCCATCATGACCCACATAAGTCATAATGAACTCAGCGGGAGTTCAACACCAAACGTTCAAAGGCACAGTTCAGTTTACACTTGCCAATTGCATTACTCAAGACAGGCACACTGACCAACTCACGTGACGATCAGCTTAACAGATCGTCAGCGTCAGTTTGACAGTGCGACTGCCAAAATAACTATGACGCATATGCTGATTTAGCATACCATATGCACATTTGTAGTTTGTAAGTATTAGTGTAAATTAGTGTAAGAAATTTTGTATAAAAAGAAAGTAATTTCAAATAAAGGATCAATTCTTGTTGCACGCTACACGTAAGCATTTCATTAATTTACACTTCTAAGGGGGGAGATTTATTGCCTATTTCCATTTCACCAAACTGGAAAAATTGTTTTCTGCTGTTTATAATATCGAGTGTTATGACTTTATCTTTGATTAAGCTTAACAAAACATTACAAACATCATATATGCAAACTCCTTCGAAAACATATGCATTAAATCAAATGAAAAATTTTCGGTCACATTGAAATATTTCAAGCTATCAAAAACACAAACTTCCCTTATTCCGGTTTCCTGATAATTATTTTCTAATAAGTCTTTGTAATAGCTTTCGTCATCTCTCAAAGCTTCTTGTTTTTCTGATACATCGTTTCTCATTTGGTCTTTAGTCCTAGTGCAAACACGACAGTATCTCTTAGAATTAAAAGATTGAACAAACCCCATTATGCTATTAACGGCTAAATTGTCTCCTATTACTAAACCTAATATAAAATGAACTTTTTTATTTCCATTTTTTGTTAAAATTTCAATGCCTTCTTCAAGAAGCTTTAACTCTTCTACAAAGTAGTAAAACGAGTTCTCAACACCACTGCATTTAATTGTTTTTGTTGAAATGAAAGCTCCATGGAAAATGTATTCTAGTTTTGATAACTGATGTTTTGGCATTGACGGAAAACTAAAATAGCATCCACATATCGAGTAAGTATGACTGCCAAGCGCATTGTTGATTTGGAAATCATCAAAATAAAGAATATATGGTATAACTAACTCAGATTGAATTTTATCTTTTCGTGATTTAAATATTTCGCCGCTAACAAAGTTCTGTATACTACTTTCTTTCAAGTATCTTTCTGTGTTCTGTAATGTGCTCTCCAGAAGGCATGGAATCTCAAAAATAGCTTTGAACTGAAAATTTAAAGGCATAATATATATGTCGAAAGATTTAGGAGTTAAGGTTGTGTTCCCGTGTTTTGTTGTTTCAGTAACAGATTTTTTTATGATTATAGTCTTTGGATGTTCATATAAATTAAGCTCCTTTAATATCTTAAAAAGCCTATATTCGGAACTTATTTCCTGAAATGGGTTCTTGCAAAACCCTAGCATTAATTGTAAGTCTTCATTGACATCACTGATAGCCTCTGAGCT
>NW_016215328.1:0-1696 GCF_001687245.7 Rhagoletis zephyria | reverse complement strand
ACCAAATGTAAATACATAATTACTGTGCCAAAAACGGGCAAACAGACAATCACACGGGGTATTAGATAAGCTGGCGCTAATAGGTTGCGATCGCAACAAGCTGACGTAAGGCGATTAATTAAATGAGTTTAAAAAAAGTTGATAGAAAATAATTAAAAGTACCGAAAAACATAAACGTAGCTCAATTAAAAATGAAAGTACGAATAGCAGGAGCATCGTTGCGGCCAACGATATTCATTTCCTAGTTTAATGGCAGAAATGCTGCTTATGAGCAATTAAAAATTATAACGAATTGAATCAACTAAGCATAATGCTCTAAAAATATATTTTAAAATCATGTTGCAATTCACAGAATAAGAATCAGGTGGGTGTCATATATGGCAGCTGCGTTGTTTGTTGTACATACATATGATGAGACAAAGAATAAAAAATAAAAATAAGTTAAAAGTTAAAAGTTAACTCAGCACAATTGGTCATTTACAGCCGCTCTGGTTGAAAATTAATATTCACAGTTTATTTTTCATGCGCAAAGCGGAGATTCCAAGAAGTTACAGCTGACGCAGCAGTGGAAAGGTCTAACGACGTAATATTTAGACAATAATTCAAAACTAAAATGAAATCTAATAGCCAACAATAAATGAATAAATATGTAAATGTGTGAAGGATGCAGAGCATAAAAATGTGGGGGTGTGTCAAGTGTTGGTAGAAACAAACGATAGAGACGACAGAAGGCACCTACCTACATATGTATGTAAATCTTTAGATGCCAGTAAGCTTACTCGCCGCACATAAGGCAAAAGTGACGATTTAGCTGGACAAAATTTCGATCATCTTTAATATCTATGACAATACGTATGAACGTTCATTAATGTTTGACTAACTAAGCGACAGTAACAGTTATGAAGCAACGTTTTGCATTCTGTTGCTGTATTAGAACCTGCAGTGCGTCTCGCCAAAAAAAAACATTCAATGTGTATGAGGTTGACAGAATCTCTTTACATTTAAACCGATTTTTTATTAGTTATTATTTAACTAACTTTTTCTTTTGCATTCGATTCACAAAAAAGTATGCAACCTTAGATGTTTAAATGATTTAGTCATTTTTCATTCGTTTGCTCAACAGATATATACTTCTCAAACGGCTTAATAAATAATTTGAATAAAGGAAATGATATTCCAGAAACTGCGTTTTTTCTCCTATAAAATAGCGACTTAAATGGAATTATGAGTCTGGATTTGCTTTTATTACTTTTGCAAGCGAATTTACCTTAAGCTTCCCTTAATTGTTAATTCCCAGTGATTTCTTTTACAGTTTAAGTGATCGAATAGCCCTACCATACGTATGAATCTCCCTGAATGAGAATATGAGCATTCTCTGCAATGCGTTCTTTCCCCTCAACTATGAGACAAACTTCTATCCCAATCGAAAAGCTCACCAAAATAATACGCGGTAAGTCTAAATCATATAAAGTTGAAAAGAGGCTTGACCTCATTGCTGAAGCAGATAAATAAACCTTCACCAAAAAGAAATTGGACCATAATCATAGTCGAATAAAAGCCGACTCTGAAGTCAGTTGCAGCTTTTTTGACAGATATACCATTGAAACGTATGTCAAAAAGCTGTCACTAACTTTAAGTTTTGACTTTATTTTGAGTATTTATATGCCCCATTCCTTTTAAAACTCTCTTTTATAAC
>NW_016215327.1:0-1697 GCF_001687245.7 Rhagoletis zephyria | reverse complement strand
TTTGCAAGACACTCAGAGAAAAGCAAAAGTGAAAATCTACAAATATACCAAAACAGCCATAAGCTAGAAATACTTTACAAAAATGCGGAGCAGCAACCATATTTAGAGGCGAATTTATGCTGAAGGCATCTAAGCAATTTACACCTTTTAGATACATCTACGGTCGCGGGAAAATAAGAAAGAAAGAAAAAGGAGTAAAAAAAACAGCTACAACAACTAAGTCAACTCAAGTGCACAAATAAATATCCAAAAGGTAATAGCCACTCCTGTGCGAGGGGAAAAACGTGAACAGAAATGAACTCCAAACAATCGACTTGAATTGGCTAAGAAAAGACAATTGCTTGTTTTCGTGCTAAATAACAAATTCGCACATCAAAAGTGAAGCAGAAGACTCTATCAGTGTGAGATAAACAGCACTTTGTAGATACAAGTTAGCAATACAAACAAAAAAGACAAAAACAACAACAAAGAAATGCGCACAAAATCAATAGCCAAGCAAATGCGCAAACACACCGCAAAATCCGAGTGTGGAATGCGCCCCCAAAAGGGCAGAACGATATGTGAGCGAGCGTGTGCGCTTGTCTGTGTGTGTGTAGGTCTATGTAGCTGGCCGGGATGTTGGCATGAATCCCTTTTGGAATTCACTTATTGTCACCTCAAAAACGAAGGTGCTAAATAAATGGACAGACGCGCGCAGACAGACACCACATCAGGCAGCATAGTAGCTAACGTCGTAGCCCCGGCACACCAGACGAACAAGGGGCTTGAAGGGCGGGGGAGCAAATCTGAAATATCTTAATCTGTTCAACACCTTTTTGTGGACGAATGCCATAGACCACATGTTGGGCTGCGAGCGCAGAAAGATGGGTAAAGAGACGTGTTTGAGTTTTCGGGGTTGACTGACGATTTTGTAGCGGTGCGAGCTTTTTGATAAAAACGCCGATTAGAAGTCCATAAAGTGACAGAAACATGAAAATTTTGTGTCCACGCACGCTCCATAAGCCGTACCCGGCTGACACAGAGACAAAGACAGACAAGTAAACAGACAAGCCGATCCACACACCCAAATGTGGTGCGTGAGCGGCGGTGAACGCACGGTTGCACTAAACAAAGTGGATGGACTGCCGCGAACACTACAGCTAAGATGCGAGTGCTGCCAAGGCAAGTGTGAAAGCTCCCAAGTGCCAGGGCTGGTGTGCTGCAGTTGTCAACATTAATGATGCCTCAAAATTTCGTGCTGCTCTAAAACAGCTACAATGGCGAAATCAAATGCCAAGTTATAAGCCAGACTCAACACCTCGTTAGTTGCGAAGAAGCGAAGCCAAAGGCATGTGGATGCCTTTTTTCAGATTTGCACGACAAAAATATAATCGCTTCTACCATCAAAAGGCGACATTGAATTGAATTGGATTGGATTGGTTTGGTTGGGATTGGGCTGGATTAAGCGCAAAGGCAAAACAAACGACAAGAAGGTAGCCAGAACAAAAAAAAAACATGCAAGGTAGAAAAAATTTGCGACTACACCACCTGAAGATCACAGCCCAACAAAGGTGGCAGAGTGTCACCAGTGGACAAACGACAGCACCAGTGGACAGCGCCTAAATCCAAGCGACCAGCAAACGAGCCAAACAACGTGAACAGATCCGCCTGAGCGAGAAGTGCATGTGTAAGTTCGCACAATGCAGTGGCAAGATCGA
>NW_016215326.1:0-1697 GCF_001687245.7 Rhagoletis zephyria | reverse complement strand
ATGACGAATGGCTTCGGGAGGAAAAGTCGATTACGCCAATGCACAGTGGTCAAAAATGAAAGCGAATAAAACATAAATGCTGGAATTGGTTATCTAAAACTATTTAGCTACATACTTACAAATAAAAATTATCAGAACGATTAATCGGGTATCGTGGATCCTTTTGAGAATCGAGTTCTGAGTACTTTTGGTATCAGTGTTGGGCAGCTGTTGATCGTTGGTGGAGGTGGTGACAGGTGAATGGTGACCCTCGCCGAAAACGGTGACTGATGTAAGCAGGGCCGGCTTTAAAAGTAACGACGCCCTGGGCGTAAATGGAACAAGACGCCCTTTGTTAATAATGTTTATCCCATCGGTTTCTTTTTCTTATAGGATACTGAATGTATTGCAAAAATAGTCGAAATTTAAGAATTTTTACTTTTTATTATGATCAACATTTTCAAATATCAATTACAAAAAGTTTACTTTGCGTGCTTTGGCTTGAGCAAACTTTTCGATGGTTTTGGGCAAGTAAATCGTTTTCGATTGATAGGATAGCTAAAGGGTTTAATATTTCTTGGGGCATATTTAGTACATCTTATGTTCGTCTTGATGAGCTTCAATTTAGAAAAACTTCGTTCGTGTAAAAACCCCGAGAGATTTCCGTGAGTTTTTAACTTCTCAAATCTTTGCTTGACAGCAGCCAGAGAAGTGTCAACTAGAACAATAAAAAACTCTGTTATTAATCGATTTTCTGGTGTGAAAGATGCAGACTGATCTTGATTTTCGTAATCGAACAAATTCTTATTCCTACACAGAGAAAAATATTATACATAAAAACTAAAAGATTTTCTCTATGCAAAGTTTCTTGGCTAAGGCGTAAAACCGGAGAAACAAACAAAAAAATTTCATAGAGATTTATGCTTGACTTTATGTGATTTGATTTTGATTTTATTTATAATAAAATAGACAATAAATTGAAGTCTATAATTTCTGCATGTTTTCCCAACAGATGTGACGCCTTCTTGAATTTATTGAAAACTTAAACTCATATTATTAAACATAATAGGTAATGTCTTCAAGGCGACCATCGTAGCCGAGTAGATAGAGCTGTAAACTGAAGTAAAGTAGATCGCGGGTTCGAGGACAGGTCAGCGTAATATAGGTTTTTATTATCATTCAATATTTTTAGCTTTTTCTATTTTTAGATTTTAGGTAAGCTAATAAAAGTAGAGAGAATTTTTTTTTGATTTTATTAAAAAGAAAATCACTTTAAAAAAAAGAAGGCTTTCCTCTTAAGGAAAAATTATAGAGATGTCTTTTTACTTTTGTTCTATGTTATGTGGTGGTTTTGCGTACTTTTGCGAGATGAGCTCGCAAATGACGAGTCAGTTCCAAGATTTTCAGCGAGTTGTTTGGCATTTTATAGAGCAGATTTAAAACCTTTATATCTGCAGGTGGATAGAAATTCAGCGCAATTTCCTACTGACTCAGTGACTGTAGCGATGTCCATGGTTTGACTCGGCATTGTTTTATACACGAGATTGATTTGGAATAAAATGTTATACCAAACAAGCAATGAGATGAGGAATTCAAATTCTTCGCTTAAGCTAGCTACTCTCGTACTAAAACTAATTTGAGAAGTTTATTTCGCAGCCCACTGTATCGGAGCATGCATTGTAACGCAATCAAATACCTATGAGTATTTCATTTGGAGC
>NW_016215325.1:0-1697 GCF_001687245.7 Rhagoletis zephyria | reverse complement strand
AGTCGTGCAGCAATTGAATTTAGATGCCAACGTCTAATGTCAACGATGAGAAATGTCTACTCGGAAACTCTGCTTTTTAGCAGTGCCGCTGATGTCACTTGATAACTCCCTGCCCGAAGGCCAATTAGAGAGAGGCAGGCAAAGATAACCGTTATGAGAACGGTCAGTGCGACTTTAGTTCGGACAGTGGACACATACACATACTCACAGAGACTGGAACACAAAACGGAACCACAACAGCAGCAATTGCAGTAGTCGTTGTCGTTGTCGTCGTCGTCGGAAAGTCAGCGTGAATTGATGCGGCAGTGAATGCCTGTCGAGGCTGTCATCTGCTCGCACAATGCTCCTTTTCTCTCTCCTCTCCTCTTTCTTTGCTCGTGCACTGAACACAAATTAAGCACTAATGACGAATCAGCAACAGAAGAAGAAGAAGAAAGAGGAAAAAAGAGGCATAAGAAGGAGGCAGCAGACAAGCCATCAATCACGGTGTGGCGCAAAGCTAGCCAGCACTAGCACCACCACCACCACCGGACACGGTAGTCGGACACACTGACACACTGACTGACTGAGGCATTATTAGCAGCATCAACACACTACTTCAAACTTTTTCTACTTTACAAGACTTCTTCGCCGTTGAGGAGTCTGCCAGAAAACCAGTAAAGCAGCCAACACGTCGCGCGAGCACACACACACACATCGATCTCGATTCGATCACTTTTAATTGGCCTAACATGGCCAATAAATGACAGCAGATTTTGCTGGCTTTCTCTGGCTCAACTCTTCCAGATTGACTGGTCAGCAGCAGTGAGTGAGTGAGTGAAGTGGATGCAAAACAAGGAGGGAGATGACCAATAAAAATAGAAGCAATGATGCCTAATCAATTTAATGCTTTCACATACACATCGGTGTGCCTGTCTGTCCGCCTGCCTGACTGCGACACAGCGTTCTGAGCTGAGGAGCTCAAGTGGCAGCTGAGGAAAAAGCTGGAGAAAAGAAGAAGAAAAAAAGTCAGCTCTCAGTTCATTCATTCACTACTCAAATTGGTCACTGGCTGAAAGGGAAAAAGAAGCACAGCAAAAAAGAAGAGGGAAACTGCAACGGAGGCAGAAACTGCAACTGCAGCAGCAGCAGCAGCAACGCACCGAATGATCACCATGAGAAGTGATCGTGTGATCGTAAACAAGCAACAGCCACCGTTCGTCCGACCGACCGACCATCCGTTCAGGTGGACAGTCGGGCAGTTCGGCAGGTCAATCAGCTAATTGACCATCGATCGAGTGCACTGCTGCACAGTGATCACCGCACAGTTCCAGTAGCAGCAACAACAGCAGCAGTAGTAGTAGGCAAAGTAGTTGAGGCCATTGTTGCTACTGCTGTTGATGTTTGCCCTTATTTGCTACCGCTGTTCTCCATCTTCTTCATCTTCTTCTCTGACCAACTGCTGTCGTGAATGGTGGATTTTGTGTGCAATGGTAAGAAGGGGAAACAGGGGGAGGGAGAAAAGAATGAACGATGCCAACAAAACAGGCTAGACTTATGCAGAGATGCTTTCAGTAGAGGAAACCTAATATCCTTACTGGGCAAATTCGTGGATGTCAGTAAGTCAGTCAGTCAGCCAGTCAGACAGACGGTGATGACCAGTGGCCAGTGGTAGTGGGCAGTTGGCAGGTAGACAAACACAAACACAATCAATGAAA
>NW_016215324.1:287-1697 GCF_001687245.7 Rhagoletis zephyria | reverse complement strand
GCCACTCTCTGTCGACGATTTAGATCTGCCTGATCCAAGTGACATAGACGATCTGCACATCTTTGACAACATTCTCCAGAAGCAAGTCCACCAGAAGCAGTACAGTAAAATGTCGGACCAAGGCAAGTTGTGAACCTTTTTTTGTTGTTGGTATTGAAAATGATTTGTAACCATTGATATTATTGATTGCATTTTGACTACTACCACCACCACCATCGCCTGTCGCTGATGCAGGAAAGAAAGACGCGCAGAAGAAGGCGGAGGAGAAAGCTCTCAAGGATAAGAAAGAAGCGGAAAAACGCCACCGCGAAGAGCAGAAAAAGCGGGAGGAGGAGAAGCGTCGCAAGGAGAAAGAAGAGAAACTAGAGAAAGAGTATAGGAACATGGTTAACCGGGGTCACCGATGGTGTGATTAAAAGAAAAGGAAAGGAGGGATCAAGGATGATGTGCTGCTTCAAAAGTGGTCAAAATCTGCTGAATCACCACCATCTGAAATCAATCACCCTGATTACCGTTACCATCATCAGCACCAGCACTACCACCACTACCACCACCGCCTCGGCACTAATCCTCATGACCCTTTCTTTGACTTTTCCACTTTATTGAATTTCTTTTCTTTTTCTTCTTTTTTCACTCTGAATTCTTTTTAATACATCAGCCAAAACTTGCCTCTTTCATAACATTTTTTGTTTCTTTTGCTGTATCTTTTACTTTTTCTCTTTTCACTGTTAGTTTATTATTTTGTCTATTTTCCTCTTTCCTTCTTTTCCCCTTATTTGAATGATTTTCAATTCAGCAGCAGCTTTTTTCATGTCTTCAAAAATTAGTTAGTCACAGTTTTGCTAGTTGCAAGGTCACTTGTTTAATTGATTTTAAATTGTTTAATAAAACAACAGTTTTGTCATGCTCGTTTAACTCATTTCTAACTAAACGTTTTCATTATCGTTTATATAACAAATAAATGTTTTGTTTGTTTAACTTTTACTGATTTTTTAGTTTTGTTCAGGTCAATAGTTTTTTGTGATGCGGAAAACATCTTCATTTGTTATTTTTTTTAAACTGTTAACAAGGGCTCAGTCGAGCTCGCTTCGCTCACTCCTACCTTAACTGTGCACCGCTAACATTTCGTAAAAGTTTGGCCAGCGGCTCACCCTGACGACACTTGGGCACTGTAAACGCCCACCGACTCGGGCCCCACTCGCTCCGCTCGCGAGACCCGAGTCGGTGGACGTTCACAGTGCCCAAGTGTCGTCAGACCTCGCCGCTTTGGGCTGTGCACTGCTACTTTTTTTGCACAGTTGTGCTCTCACTTATTTTTTTTCTAAATCTAAAATCTTAGTTAAATTGAATCAGTTAAGCAGCGGCTCACCATGGCGTCACTTGGCTCACCAAAAACGCCCGCCGACTCGG
>NW_016215324.1:0-112 GCF_001687245.7 Rhagoletis zephyria | reverse complement strand
CCAAGTCACGTCAGACCTCGCCGCCCTGAGCTGTGCAACAACTGTGCTCCCCCGAGTCGGGGACCCCCGACAGCCCAGGACGAGAGCGGCGGCAGCGATAGCAGCGAGAACG
>NW_016215323.1:0-1697 GCF_001687245.7 Rhagoletis zephyria | reverse complement strand
GATACTCCGCCGGACCCTTCATTAATGCATTATTCAACGACATTTCGTTTATTTTCGCGGCGGCATCNTGATCTTCGTTGCGAATCAGTACCCTGTGAAACATTTCCCGAATGTCTCCACATACGGCTACTTTTCCTTGACGAAATCGAAATAAAATTGTCAATAGTGACTTCGGTTGATACTCCGCCGGACCCTTCATTAATGCATTATTCAACGACATTTCGTTTATTTTCGCGGCGGCATCAAAACCAGTCGACGCTTATTCCCTTTATTCAGGTTGCATGCCGCAAAATGTGGTAAGTACCATGTACGTTCATCAACAACTTTGGCCTCGGTAGCCGAAAGCTTCTTTGCATACCCCTTATCAACGTACTCTTTGATTTTGTTTGTGTATCAACCGCGATACTCAACATCTCTTTCCATTTTTAACTCTATTTGTTGCAAACGTTTCAAAGCCGTATCATAACTTGGTGGAAAACTAACATTATTACTGCGCCATAATAATCCAGTCTCGTATCGACCGTTTAATAAAGTAGTGGTTTCTCTAAGCAAATTTTCTGCTCTAATATCAGCATCGGATCGGACTATTGGCACTGATTTCACCTCAAAATTATCGGTAGCAAAATATTCGCCGATTCGCTTATTTAGTTCATGCAACTCCAACATTTCAATGTTTACATGACCCACAGTGAAATCAGTAGCACTTTCTTCATTGGACCACAAAACTGTCCATCCCAATTTTGTTTGATGTGCTGCAAATCCTTCATCAATATTCATAACTTTAATCGGTCGAATCAAATGCGTATGTGGCAAACCAATCAATAGCTGTGGAGTTGCGTTGCAATAATCAAAAATATTTGCAGCTCTCAGCTGTTCGTGTTGACAAATGAATTCGCCTAAGTTCAAAGTCTGCGGCGGCAAATACAATCTCTTTGTTGTTCGTACGTGCTCATTTGATATGGGCTGACTTCCAAAACGTCAATTGCTTTGCATACGTACAAAGTATAATGTTCCATAACGCCGAACTACAAAATATTGACAATGTATACTTTTCTAAAACGCATCCGAAAAGTTATCGAAACGCAGCGCTTGAGCAATCAGCGCATCAGAAACAAAGTTGATGCTTCGTTTGTTATTGGTTACCATTGGTGTTTTAAAAATGGAAAATTCAGAAAAATTGTTCATTGCTATATTCAAAATTTAAAATATGCAATGTATCTGGTTGCAATGTGTCGTAACTCTGCGTATATAAACAGTTTGAATACCGTAGTATAACAGTATCCAAACATTGTATTGATACGTTTTGGAAGTCAGCCATACTGTGGATTCTGCAAAAACACCTGCGATTTCCAATGACACTCGCCGCTACNGTACGCCGCTCATTTGATATGCTGTGGATTCTGCAAAAACACCGGCGATTTCCAATGACACTCGCCGCGATTTTTCACTTGTCGTTTGATTGCCAATCCATTTCAAGCGAAGCATATCAGTTTTACCCTTCACTCCAATGGTGTTTGCAATACTCTCCTCCATCAATGATATTTTAGCTCCTTCATCGATGAACGCATCGACCGTCACTTCGCCTTTCGGCCCTTTCAATTTGACAGGCAGATATTTCAGCAGTGTTTGCTGATGGTACGTAGCGGCAGATCTACGGAATGAACGCTGCGAAGTTTGAAAGCCACTGACTGTGGCTA
>NW_016215322.1:0-1697 GCF_001687245.7 Rhagoletis zephyria | reverse complement strand
TAATTCTGGATGCTAACCAAAGTGTTGTCGGCATTTTGGCAATGTAAACAGGACTTTGGTGAAATGGGCGATCTGTCGCCAAAGGCTATCCTCTGGATTTACAACTGGATGATCAGACTTCCTGCACTGCAAAACCTGCCGTCACTTAATATTTGTAGCCGCGAAGAGGCCTTAAAGGCCACCTGCAGGCTTAAAAAATATGGACTGGTTCATAGGCATGCCATTTTAATGAGCTTTTAAGGCGTCGAAATACCGAACCCCGAATACGGGACAAATACAGGACATTAAGAGAAATACACAACATTTGGAGTCCCGTATAAATAAATTATTTGCCAGGACAATTGGTCAAAAAAGAAGACTGTTCCGTATAATACTGGACGGATGGTCACCGTAAGTATAGTACGCAACCATTACCTTCGCTGAGGAGTTTCTACATGGTTGAGTTCCTTGGGGCTGAATGTTGGCTTAATTCCAAAACTCAAACACTGTCGAATCTTTACTGATGGCTCCAAAACTGACACTGGATCAAGATCTAGTTCCTATATCGATGGTAATGGGGATCAGTTTCGCTTTTTTCTAAGGAAATATGGCTCAGTATTGCAAGCCGAGATGGACTACGTGGTGGGAAATAGATGGAGATGAAGGAGTTTACGTGTCTAATTTCGAACTGGTTCGGCAATGCAATTCTCGACTAAATTGTGTTGCAAAAAATAACGAACGTGTCTTACCCTGGGTTTCAGGTGACTCGGGAGTACCTCTTACCTCTGGCCAACAAGGTCTATAGTGTACTAAATAGGCAACTGCGGAGTAAAGCCCTGAGGATATACGAGAGAATGATTCTGCAAAAGATTTACAGACTTGCGCGGTGACGACGGCGAATACCGCAGACAATGGGACGATGAGCTGTGCAATAACATAGATATAGTACAGAAAATTAAAATACAGCATCTTCGCCGGCCTTGGACATGTTGTACGAATAGACACAAGCGCTCCAACCCTGAAAATATTCAACGCTGATACCCTTGGTAGTAACAGGGGAAGGTAGGGCCTCCTCTGCGTTGGAAAGACCAATTGAAGAAGGACTTCACTTAATTTTACATTTTCTATTGACGTCAGTTGACAAATGGTGCTTCTTAAAAATGTTGGGCCATGCTTGAGAATAGAAGTTGCAGAGGCATCATTTGTGCAGATCGTATTCTTCTTTAGTTGGTGATGTAAACCACTGTACAATGGAATTGCCTTTCTGGCGAATTATTTTGGTTCCAAGTTTTTGTGAACGGGAAAAAAGTGGGAGCTGCGAAATCTTTGCTCTGCGTTGGCAAGACTTAGATAGCGTTATCTCCAATTCGTTGTATATTATATTAAATCACAAAGAGCACTACGTTTCTTGCCGGAACAGTGTTCAAATTTTTCCGCTACCATTAAGTTAATTTTTTCCGCTCTTTTGAAAATTAATTTTACCTTTCTTTTTGTTGAAACAGTTTTCCATAGAGGACCGTTCGTATCCATAATGCTAATTTCTGTAGAGAAAAATTCTAAAATATTCATTGCTTGCTTTTCAAGAGGTACAAGGCTTGAAAAATATCGAACTTGAAGACTTCACCGAAATCTGGCTATAGTCTAGCTTATACAAATCACTATAAAAACGCACTTATTTCTAAAAACAAAACAACAATTCTTACAACCCCCAAGATGTG
>NW_016215320.1:0-1697 GCF_001687245.7 Rhagoletis zephyria | reverse complement strand
TTAACCAAGTAAGAGCGCACCTCCAACGAACTCAAGGCCCTGATAGCCGATTGGCTATCACAATATACGCTCACTTCCCTGACTGTTATAGCACTCCAGAGCAGTGAATCCACCGCCTCCTTGATAGCAGCCACTTCCGCCTGGAATACACTGCAGAAGTCCGGGAACCTGAACTTTGTGCTGATGCTAAGCTCTCGAAAAAAGATCCCACCACCAACTCCGCCATCCAGTTTGGTTCCATCTGTAGAGAAGTTGACCGCACCCCCTCCAGAAGTTCTGCCCGGCCCATATCTCCCTTGAGGGAAATTGGGTAGAGAAGAAACTCCTTGGAGCCATTTCTGTGGCGCCCCTAGAACTCCAGAGTGTCGACTCCTTAAGTCGTTCAACCAATTTTATATTTTCTAATGTATAAGAGCAGTTCTGTCTTACTGGGATTGACGGCGAGTCCACTTTTGGCAGTCCAGTTAGTAACTATGTAAAGATACCGTTGGGTCAGTTCATACAGCGTGGTCAGGTATTTAGCTTTAACAATGAGTGCAACATCGNTCCCTAAATGGCCATGACAATTCTGTTAAGCAGCAAGTTTTCGATGAGCCGAATGAGACTGACATCATCCCTAAACTTATAAGGCGACTTAATTATTACGTCGGGCAGGACACTATTAAAAGTCCCCTCGATACCGAGGAAGGCTGGCAAAGTCCTTGTGAGTGAAGGCTTCCTCCATCCACCTCAAAATTGTATGTAGAGCGGCTTCTACCGACCTTTACAATAAACGGTATACAGATCCGTAATCGAAATAAAGTTTACGTGTCTCGGCGTTTTTTGTGTAATTTTAGCATTCCTACGTCTCCTCCGATTTACGCTATTTTATTGTACTTTATAGGCTTGCACACAATAACACACAGTTACTGATATTAACATATAGGTTGCATATTTTGCACAAATAATTATTTGAATAGAAATCTATAAACATTTTTCTTTCAGTTGCGTGTCAAGTGTTAAGTCTTTTCAATATATCGTTTGGTGCAACACAATTTCTTTGATTTGCCAGTTCGGGTTATTGTGATCGGAAAATGTAAGTATTGCTGTGATAGGATTAGTCTTAAAAGCCACAACGATTATGTATTTTCTTACACACATGTCTTTACATTTACATATTCGAATAACAATTGCACAATCTAACGACCTTAAGTGAAAAAGAATATCAAAATATGTACATACATACACTTTCTGATATTTATAAGGAAAACATGATTGTAAAATTTATTGGATTATGCAATGTAGGTAGTTATGTGATCTGTCTGATTTACATTATTCCACGAACTCTTCAGGCCAGCTATCCAAACCAGCGCTAGATTAGAAAAACACAGGGACCACTGGTGAATATATACAAATATATATGTACAAATTTACATCTATCTAAATTTGTCTATTAGGGCGCATCACCAAAAAGAGTAGCGGTTTTTCCACAGGAATTATAAAATTTATTATATTTTAAGACTTCCACCAAAATATTTCGAGAAAATATATGATGAAAAAATTACTCCAAAAATCCCATTTTTACCTTTTAAGCTTAAATTAATTCAGGTGATTTTTTTGACAAATAATTTTATAAATAAAAAACTCGATTTTTGGGAGTCCAGCTCACGGGAGTCTTAATATTTTTCCGAGGTACTTTAGAAATTTCTTTTTTAAAT
>NW_016215319.1:0-1697 GCF_001687245.7 Rhagoletis zephyria | reverse complement strand
TACAGGGCCTAGCAAAAAGTGTTGTATTCACAGCTTATAGAAAATTTTAACCAAAAGCTTCAAACCGTTTTGGAATTGCTAAATTCGTTCTTGAGATATATATGATTAAGTGGACCCAATTTTTTTTTTTTTTTGGAAAAACGGTAAATTGCAAATATCTCAAAACGGTACCATAAAATTAAAAATAACCTTGATTTTCGGAATCAGGGGGTGATTTTACATACGAATTTCATAACGGCGTCTCTGGTAAATTTTGGCCGTCGACCAGTGTAATTGAGGAGTTAGATGCAAAGAGGCCGCTTCTATTATAACTGCTTTCTGAGATATTGGCAATAAAGTTTTTGATGTGCTATAACTTTCTTGTTGTTGTAGTAGGTGTATAAAAANTTACCTATGTTTTTTCTGAGTTTTGCTATTTTTTGAAAAATAAAGGAGATCATATTCTTGTCCAGTGGCCCAAATTATGAAAAAAAAACTAATTTAAAAATGTAATTTTCATTTCGTAAAATTGTGTTTTATACAAGTAGTATGTATTTAGTTCCTTCAAACGTTGTATTCAATGTACATACATCATGAAAATTTTGTACAAAATTCCTTAAGCGACGAACGCCGCCGCGCCAATATTTTCGTAACTCGGCGGCGGCGGGTGAGGAATGACAAAAAACGGCGGCGGCGTGGCTCGGCGGCGTATACCTCTAGTACGTACCAGGGATGAAAAAGTAGGTACAATTGTACTTCTTTCCGACGTTTGATGACTTAAGGGTACATTAGGTACAGTCACTAGATTTTGGGTACAATCATCTTTTGATCAGATGCATTTTTAGTTTTTTTTTCTTTTTCCTTTACCGTGCTGATATATTTACTTGTTGGCACGAGAGAAGCTTCGCTTTCATTTTGAAGAATAAACAATTCTAAAGAAAAGTGGTCAAAAGGGAGAAATTAGAAAAGTCATATTATGTATTATCTTAAACATTTTACATTGCATTTAGAGCAGCTACTATGAAAAATTAACACTTTACTTAGCTATCCCCAAATTCGTAATTTTTTTTCTATTAATTTTAACGGTTATTTTCACTAAGTCAAATTCAATGGCATTTGCAGTCAAATGAGTGAAAACAAATTGTCAAATGGAATTAAAAAATGGTATTTTGATGGATTTATATCAGAATAAGCCTTCAGGCGTGTAAATGCGCTGCTAAAGCAGCTATTTGTAAGTTTTTGGCCCATAATATCATCGATAAAGGTAGTGATAAAGGAAAGAAAATTGTGTCAAAATATGTCGACAAATTTTGTTGACAAAATATGGCATAATGAAATCCAGCCTTTATTCATCCACACAGTTCAGTATCTAGGATGCCTTCAAATTTCATATTTTCTTTAGATGAGAACTATGGCTAATTGACCCAAATTCCCTTTTTTATTTCTGGAAATATATTTAAAATGCTTTCGAAGTTACTTACTTACTGCAATTTGATTATTTTCTCTAGACTTGCTGCACCTATTAAAAGGAATCGGATAAATTAGCAGACTTTTCCTGTTGTTTTATAAAAAGCTGGATAAAGAAGTANCCAGCCTTTATTCATCCACACAGTTCAGTATCTAGGATGCCTTCAAATTTCATATTTTCTTTAGATCAGAACTATGGCTTTTCGCTTTTTTATTTCTGGAAATATATTTAAAATGCTTTCGAAGTTACT
>NW_016215318.1:0-1697 GCF_001687245.7 Rhagoletis zephyria | reverse complement strand
CATTCGGACTATGCTTTAATGACGAAATAGCTTACAATACATTTTTTTTCGGACTATTAAAAAAAAAAAGAGTTTTGTTATGCAAATATATTTATTTTGTTTAAAACAAAATGAAAAAAAGTTGTTTAATAAATAAATGTTTCAAAACTGGATTTTATTTTATTTTTTCATCTCTGCACATCGATATTATTCAAAGAATCTTTTAAACGCTTGCGAAAAACGTTCAAATTTTAATTATCGAACACATCAACTTGCAATTTTTTAATGCAAATTTTACTCTTTTATTAAATCCCAAATATTTAAAAGAGAACCTCCCCTCTCAAAAAATTTCAATGTGGCAAAGCTATGTTTAATGTTTACATCTGGAGAAATGTCAAAAATCTGCTTTGTAATCAAAAAATAGTAGTAATGAAACTACCTTCTTTTTTGAATCATGCTTTTAACTATACTGACATATTTGTATTTGTAGGCCCTACTTGTAATCTACAAAGATTTTTAGTTCTCGAGATATTATCATTATTTGTTTTTTGAATAACGATTTTTTTNAAAAAAATGAAGCTACTAGTGTAGAAAATGTATCGATAAATTAAAAAGATATTAGTAATCAAATGAAAATACGCAAAGATTTATTTTTTATTTTTAAATAGCAGGAAAGAATGTTACTCATACGCCATGTACACATTAAGACCACAGGCTTTCACACACAAAAAAAAAATATTTACAAAAAAATTTTTATTTATTTTTTCCCTGTTAAAGTTTGGTTTTTTTTTAATTTTTTCATAAAAAAAAAAAATGAAGCTACTAGTGTAGAAAATGTATCGATAAATTAAAAAGATATTAGTAATCAAATGAAAATACGCAAAGATTTATTTTTTATTTTTAAATAGCAGGAAAGAATGTTACTCATACGCCATGTACACATTAAGACCACAGGCTTTCACACACAAAAAAAAAATATTTACAAAAAAATTTTTATTTATTTTTTCCCTGTTAAAGTTTGGTTTTTTTTTAATTTTTTCATAAAAAAAAAAAATTGCAATGATTAATTAATTTCTCAGAAATGAATGATTAATTAATTTCTCAGGCCTATCGAAAAGTGATGTGTATACGATTTATGGAGAATTTTGTGAGCTTTTATTTCCCATACCTCGCATTAAGTTTGTTTAATTGTTTCGTTACATATACGTGATTCAGTGGAACCTTTCTTGTTAGCTGAATAACGGTTAATTGCAGATATCTGAAAAACCTATCCATAGAAAAAAGTTAACTCAATTTTTTGAATCAGTGGGAGATTCTACATACGGATTGGAAGTGGAATCAGTGAAGCAAAAAAAATAAAAAAATTTTGATCCCGTGTCCTTGTAGGAAAATGACTGATATGGGCAACAAAACAAAATAGCCAAAAATCAATGGCAGGTACCTTAGACTATACTAAAATTAAATGTGATATAAATCTGTATACTCAACATCTTTTTAAGAAATCTAATTAAAAAGCTTGAATTTTTTACGAAAGTTTGTTGACTTTTTTTTTAGTGTTGCACAAAGACTGAATCTTCAATTTATACGGGATTTGTTAAAGAATAAACCCTAATTAAAATGAAAAATAAAAATAATAAATAGTAAAATCTTGTCAATATGTGAGCGCCGAATAGTGATGCCAAGCACTGTAGTACACATAGATATTTAGATATATGTAC
>NW_016215317.1:1325-1697 GCF_001687245.7 Rhagoletis zephyria | reverse complement strand
TTGCCGATTTGTTTTACAAAAATTATTTAAAAAGCAGACGTCTTGGTTGTTCAGCAAACCGTTTAATCGTTTCTGCAATTATTTCACATTGATTCTCTAAAGGAAATTTTCGATGTATTCTTAAAATGCATAAACCTAAAGGTAAATTTTATAGGAAATTAAACTAACAATTTATTAAAACTAGTAGTAACCCCCGAAATACGGGTGAGTACTTAGCTCAAAATTTATTTAAAGAACTTCGTGAAAGACAACAATTAATCTTGTATTGCTAGACACCTGATAACCCAGGATAATTTTTAAGTTCTTAAAAGACATTACTCTACTCTAAGCTTCGTGTAGTGGGCCATGAGAAAACCGTCATCCTTAAGGTAT
>NW_016215317.1:0-1307 GCF_001687245.7 Rhagoletis zephyria | reverse complement strand
GTGAGTACTTAGCTCAAAATTTATTTAAAGAACTTCGTGAAAGACAACAATTAATCTTGTATTGCTAGACACCTGATAACCCAGGATAATTTTTAAGTTCTTAAAAGACATTACTCTACTCTAAGCTTCGTGTAGTGGGCCATGAGAAAACCGTCATCCTTAAGGTATAGTCCAACCTTTCACAATATCTGGTATCAGTCTTAATCTGAAACGCAATAATCATTGAAAATTGGCGCCGTTTATGGTGAAAAGCATTTAATATCACACTTTCAAACTAAAGCTTTCTTACCCCTAGAAACCTAATCTATTTGGGAGTAACGTAAATCCTTAACATACGCCGCAGAGTCTTTTGTAATTAAAAGATAACCTGTGAGCTAAAATATACTTAGTCCTGTCTTATTTTTTTAAAGAATATTGAAGTTGTGAGTTTGACTAATAATGAAACATAGTTTTATTAATAAAAACTATAACATAATAACTTTTCCGAATCTCAATTCCACGGAAATATGATGAATATTTTCCAATAGATTATATTACTCACTATCGACTTTTCTGCCGCTTTTTACTTTTTTCACAAACACGGTCAACTGCAACTGCAGCTTGCACTTTAGTTTGATATATAGCTCAATTCTGTGGCTGCCACAGATCGGCCTAACTAAGTCGTATGACTGAGCAATTATATATAGATACTAAAGGCCAGAACTACAAGACGTAGCGACATGTAACACATCACGCAAGTGCCAGTTTATGTCATGTCGCTTATACTAGGGATGTTGCGAATGTGGAATTTTAGACATCCGCGGATGCGAATGCGGATGCGAATATCTAACGGCTAACATCCGCGGATGCGGATGTCAAGAATTTTTAAGAAGCAATTAGAATCTAGCATAATGGCGAGATCGTTATTTAAACAGCGCTTACAAGCCAAACCAGTAACATATATCAGGTTGTTGTAAAGATTTTTAAAAAGAATTCTTCATTCTCATTGGCCGTTTCGGAACGTGGGCAATCTGTAACTTCATCAGCGTCTTTCGATTTTAGTTTTTGTAATTCATTTTTAATACTTTCTAAAGCTAAATAGGTGGATATGGAAAAAAATTATTATTTTCCAGAAATGGAAATTTTTAACAAAATTCTGTTTTTTAAAAACGTGGCTGCCAGCCAATCGGATCAGAATATTGTTATTTTTTAACCGACTTCCAAAAAAGGATGAGGTTATCAGTTCGTCGGAATATTTTTTATTTATTTTATTTTTTTTTGAGATACAATGTCGTTTGATTTTAATTAAATTTTTTTACCAAATCTGT